>NW_007378446.1:7898-11404 GCF_000475195.1 Diaphorina citri | reverse complement strand
GTGTCGTAGCATGCCCACCCCGTGGTAGGCCTCTCATCGGACGGGCGAGAAGGGACACAATACTTCCCATTTAGTAATGAGAATTTCTTGCTAAATGTGGAAAAAAGTAAGAATTTCCTTCAAGTGTTTCATTATTCATTACCTGTGTCCAAATTTTCACCGCGTTCGCCTGTTGTTCCTCATTTTTCAGCTGCAACTCGAGCTGTTTCTTCTTCATCTTAGCCTCCTGCTCTTCCTTCTTCTTGATGTTCTCCAACATCTTCAAATATTCTCTCTCGTGCTTCAGCCTTTCTTCTTCGGATTTTGCGGGCAATTCCTAGAAAATAAATGTTTTCATTACTTAAATAAATGTTTTAATTTTTGATTTCCCAAAGAAATAAGTATACACTGTGTTCATAAAGTCCCAAGCCACCCTTTCAACCTAGGAAGCTGTAAGTTTGCATGCAGCCCTTGATTATAATCTAGGTACCTAAAGAATTTCAGGAGGTACTCAAAATTTTAGATAAAATAAAATAAATAAAAAAATCATAAACAGGGCCCATAGATTTTTTAAGATTTAAATTCACCATGTTATTTCTCTGATGGGGGTTGCTTACCTTAGGTCTATCATGAGGTATGAGTGCTGTACTGCTTATAGTGAGTGTCTCATGAGAAGTGTCCCGCGGTATCGAATGATTAGACAGGGTGGACGAGTTAGAATGCACGCTCAGACCGTCTGAATTGTCCGCCATACAGGGGGGCTCAAAATGACGAGAGAAGAGGTTCCATTTGAAGAGGCCTGATGAGGAGGAGGTTTTGGAGGGAGGCCGACCTGGTGAGGCCAAGTCAAGGTCGGAACTGGAACTGGTTTTCCACTCAAACACGTTTCTGCGGAGGATAATTGAAAAAATAGTTACTTACATGTACTTGTAGTGAACAAAAATATCGTATAGAACATGGGCAATTGGGTATCTTGATATTCTAGATGCAGTTTGAGACATTACTTCGCCCTTTGCCTAGAGACCTAGGGGGTAAGTATAGTTACGTTTCACTAGTGCACAGATGACAAGATGAATGTTTGTGAATTGATGACACTGACAACTGCCAAGATAGAAATCCCACTTCCCTCATTAACACAAGATGAAATCGGAAAATTGGTCTCATAGGTACTGAAGCTTGAATGTCAAATAACAAAACGACGATAAAATGTGCCATTGGAAAATATTGGGTTGAGAAAAGTAGGTAGAGGAAATTGGTTGTTGTCAGAATTTTCCTGACATGTAGGACATCATAATACCGGTGTAATAGGTACAAGCATACCTCGGTGGTGTAGTGGTCAAGGCGCTCACCTGGTAAACAGGAGGGCGTGGGATCAATCCCAGCCGAGGTATGGAATTTTATCCTCAATATAATTTGAGAAATTGACCACAATAATAGTAGTAGCCTACTGCTGGAGTAAAAAGAGTTGGAAATCCCTGTTTTAGAGGCTTGCTATGGCGCAGAACACATGAAATCAGTCTGGGAGCGAAACAAAAGCTTCTGTTGTGTTCTAAATATACATAACCTCTCATCAATCAGTCTTCAGAATTCAAACAGTGCGAAGAATTTCATCAGATCTGTGTAGGTAGAGGCTGAGGTCGAATGATGCAAGTTTGTCAGATTGTACATAAGTTATAACGAGTCCGTTCCAATAGAAACAGAGTTGATCTCTAAGTCAGATCATGATGTGCTATGGGCCAATGAAGTCAGTGAACTCACAAAATCATCCTAATAGCTGAGGAATCATTTATATTGTGATCGAACGAACGCCTGCCTCGGTGGTGTAGTGGTCAAGGCGCTCGCCTGGTAAACAGGAGGGCGTGGGTTCAATCCCAGCCGAGGTATGGAATTTTATCGGTAGCACATCTATTAAAACTAGCACTAGTATCACATTTTTTGTAGTCAGATCTATTAACGTTGGAGTCAGACCCTCCATAGGCCTCACTGGATTGTTCGGTTAGCCGCAGTCCATTCAGTGGGAGGTTGATGTCATTTGTGACATTATTGTTTAATCCGTTTAACTGGTCTTGGTCCAATAGGTGTTTATTTTCTGCTATGGAATTGATGTTCTTGAGATGTGAACTCATTTTGGTTTATTTGAATAACTCGGTCACGAGATTATTGTCACTTGTCTGACTAACATTGTGTCATCACATCTGGAATCAAAATAATTTTGCCATTAGATTGTTCTCAAGTACCTCTTTATACTTGGTGTTTTTTTAGAAAAATACCAACCTATAATTACAACCTACAGACTCTCTGCCTAAGTTTCTTTCACCAATAATTTTGTTTTGGAGACACTACTTACCTACTTATCAAAGGAACTTGTCGGAAATATGTCAAGGGAACACATATTCTTCAATAAACTGATTTGAGTTCGGTGTGTGAAATTTTATAAGACATCAAGGAATGACTCAGAAAAGGGGTGGACTTTGTAGACACTGGGCTGAAAGGGACCCATTGAAATTGTCAGGGATGGGAATGACTAGGTTATAGGTTGAAGGACCTACATGCGATTAGATACAGGCCTAAAGTTTCTTTCACCAATAATTTTGTTTTGGAGACACTACTTACCTACTTATCAAAGGAACTGGTTGGAAATATGTCAAGGGAACACATAAGTATTCTTCAATAAACTGATTTGAGTTTGGTGTGTGAAATTTCATAAGACATCAAGGAATGACTCAGAAAAGGGGTGGACTTTATAAACACTGGGCTGAAAGGGACCCATTGAAATTGTCAGGGATGGGAATGACTAGGTTATAGGTTGAAGGACCTACATGCGATTAGATACAGAAAGACTTTTGCATCTCCTAAAGATCATGGCCTTTAAAGTTTAAACCTCGACTTCCTGTTGATTACATTTTGGATGAACTTACCAAGTTTCATAAACACACCTATCCTGGACGGACATCATAAAAGCTTGTTTTCCAGTGAGAGATTCTTGATGCTTAAGAGTACATAATGATTTTCTATTCTCACGAGGATGGTTTAAAATTGAATTACATTTAAAACAGTAGGTAACTACACAGAAAAGAGCTAGGGAAATTTCAGGAAAATGATTAATTTTCCAAGACGAAAAAGAAAATTTATTGGAAAAACTCCTTATCAAAAATTTCTTCTGAAAGCAAATCAGCTGATTTTGAGAAAACAAAAAACACGCATCGATTTAACAGCGGGAAAATTCAAATCTTGGGGCCTGTTTCATGAAAACTCCAAAAATTTCTTCTTCACATACGAAAATCACGTTGAAAATTGAGCGCCGTGCGTAGAGTGCTTATACAGGTTAACCAACCGTAAGATTTTTTACCAGAAAAATTACTATTATCAAGTGCATCACTGATTTTTTATTTACTTTTGAAATTTTCCAAAATTTCCCCCTCTTTCCCTCTGGCTGTCCGTCTTCGCAAATCGGTGGCCTGATTCACACTATAGTGCCAGTCAAGGTCCAGTCACGGTCCGGTAACGGTCCGATCAAAAGATTGAGT
>NW_007378446.1:0-6426 GCF_000475195.1 Diaphorina citri | reverse complement strand
CCGACACCGCCACGACCCAAACCATCCCCGTCCCCGCTCCCGAACCGACTTCCCTCAGCTTCCAAACAGTGATTGACTTTTTTTTTTCTTATTGTTCTTTTAAAACTATTTGTATTGATCCATGTATTTTTTTTTGACATCATGGATTGAATTTACCCGTTTTTTTTTTGTGGTTTCGGGTGTCTATGGTTTCGACAAGATTCGTTTGGGGATATCTTTTTGTACTTTTTTTTCTAATTCCAAGACCCAAAGCCTTGGGTCCGTCCTGTCTTTAAAAGATTGGTTAGACACATAGAGAAAGGACTATGCTAGTAATCCATCCATCAACATTTGTCTCACGTAAGCGAGCTGACTTGACGCGACGAAATTTGTTTTATTATGATTTATTTATTATGTATTATTTGTATTATTATTATTTGTGCTAGCAGAAGGGGTAATCCAGCGCGAACAGACTTGTAAACTGTCATAGAATTACATAAGACCTATAGACTCTTCGGTTTACAAGTGCAATGGAGCATTGAACAACTCGTTGACGAAATAAAGTTGTCCAAGGAACGAGCGGGTGTTGTCTCTCCCACAAGGAGTCTAGTTTGACCATACTAGAATTATCAGAATGTTTACTTTTGTGGGTCTGTCGGAGCCTTTTTTTTTGTGGTCAGATAACAATCGTCCGTGCAATCTCTCCCTTCGCGTGTTAGTAAAATCGACTGTATTACTTGTCTACATTCTTATACTTACCTGCTAAACGAACTCACGTTCGCCTCTTGTTTTTTTCGTAGGGTTGGATATATATGACTTTTTATTAACTTTTGTCCGGTTTGAAGGTATTTGTCAATCTACCACTCTTAAGGATTCTTGGATTTCCTAAATCATTCTGATTATAATAGGGGAATTAGGGTAATTCCTGACCTTGAATAACTAATATTGAATAATACCATAATAATAATAATAATAATAGATATTATTAAGTAATAGATAATAATAAAAAGTTTAAATCGTTATTGGCTAATTTTTATACTTTCGAAGTGTCTCTATTTTTGTTGTTTAAAACAAATATCCTGTTGGTAACAGCAGCAATAGTCAGATATGGCAAGAGCTCTTGATTGGATCGTACAGTAGTTATTGCAGTTGGTGGATCCGATGAACATCATTATATGTCATTATTTTAGAGTACTAGAAGTAAATATAGGTATACACTGGGGTTAGTGGGTCGACGCTTAGCCAAGTGGACGTGCGTTAAGTCCGCAGATTGATGATCTTCTCTGGGTCCAGATTGGTCTGAGCGTACTTCCGAGGAGCGGAGGGTATTGTCAGATACCTCTGCACCATACCACTGCGTGTTCCTTAAGTCTGGTTAGACTGGTCTGGAGGCCAGAGCTGTAAAGACGGGTGAGGTTGGTCGTTGCGGTCAAGATTCAGCCGGGGCTAGGACAGTAAAGTCATGACTGTGGCACTTGGTCCACCTGCATATTTTTTATAACTATGGATACAAAGAGTCTACCCAGACTGTCTGGATCCAAAAGTTTTGGGTGCATGGGTTATCGGGAGGACTAAGTGCGACCCGTCTCGAGATGTCAACCACGAGGAAGAGTGTGAGATTGGTGTGCTGATCGTGTTTACTTTGATTATTTAGTAAGTTGAGTATGATAGAGCAGAGTGTATGTGTCTAGGAGTCACAACTGCAGTATGACTGTCGGCGGCGTGGAAGGACGTCATCTGATTAGGATATAAATTTTGTGGTTGTGAGAGTAGAATCTACCCTTCTTCAGATTTTATTAAGATTTTGCTGGTTTTGGGTTTAGTTTTTTAGGATTTGTCGTAGCGCGATAACGAATGTGATGGGCAGTATACTTTGCGCGGGTTTACACTCCGTCCACTGCCCGGCCTGTAGTTTTTATGAGTGCGAACGTAGTTCTCACTACTTCATCGGCCTCACAAGTCTGAGTTTAAACTTTGGCCCGCCTCTAAACCTGCCCCACCGGCCGACCTACGATCTTTCGCTGATCTGGAGCGAAATCTTCGAGTATGGTCCGCTTCAGCGCTAGACTCATTACAGGTAAGTAGGGTCAACTGTCTGAGAAACCTACCCTTGTGGTCGAGTGGTTAAGAGCACTGACTCTCAACCCGAAGGTACTGGGTTCAAATCTCAGGTGAGCAAGTTTGACAATCGGGTGGTGTCGGTTATTGATGCAAGTGTGGAGAGACCCTACGTTAACCATTACACCACTTCTGTTCTAATTCTATTCTATTGTATTCTTCTTACTAGCCTTTTTCTATTTAAATAAGGTCGGCCTTCTTTTTCTATTGTTCTACTTCTATTCTATTCCATTCCATAGGATGGGGTCCGAATTCTGAGCAAGTTTGACAATCGGGTGGTGTCGGTTATTGATGCAAGTGTGGAGAGACCCTACGTTAACCATTACACCACTTCTGTTCTAATTCTATTCTATTGTATTCTTCTTACTAGCCTTTTTCTATTTAAATAAGGTCGGTCTTCTTTTTCTATTGTTCTAATTCTATTCTATCCCATTCCATAGGATGGGGTCCGAATTCTGAGCAAGTTTGACAATCGGGTGGTGTCGGTTATTGATGCAAGTGTGGAGAGACCCAATGATAGAAGTGGCTGGTCAGAGCTGTCCAAATTGCGGAAGGAGACAGAGGAGGCCCTGGCCCGCTTGGAAGTGAATGCCAGTGATGCACTGTGAGTATGAATTACTAGTGGTACACTAATGGTGGATTTCACCAATGTCTTAATGAGAGAGTGTTAAATCATCCTTAAAAGAGGCGTTTTTAAAAACTCCTGTTTGGATCATTAAAAATCCTCCCGTTAGTGGAATCGCTGATTAAGTCATTGGTGAAACCTACCATAAAATTATAGAACTTGGTGAAAAAGGTCATTGTATAAAAAAAAGTTTTATATTTTACAGACAAATTCGTTATATTTGTAATGGTGGATTTCACCAACCTTTCTTTAGCCCCTAACAGTCTGTTAGCTTAACAGTCCTGTTAAGCCTATACAAATCAAATGATATTAAGTAACATGCTGTTAACGGGCCTTATTTTGGGGGCTAAAAAAAAAAAAAAAATATCGGTGAAACTGACCATAAACCTTTAGAACGTGGTGATAAAAAGGCCTTTTACATTTTACGGACAAATTCGGAATGTTTATTTTTTAGTTGTAATATCTGCATTGCGTGTTCTTCTGCATTGCTTTATATATTCTGTCTCCTCTATGACCATGCATAAAAAAAGAAACATCTCCAGAAAACAACATCACATTAGGAAACC
Source organism: Diaphorina citri (assembly GCF_000475195.1). NCBI lineage: Eukaryota > Metazoa > Arthropoda > Insecta > Hemiptera > Psyllidae > Diaphorina > Diaphorina citri. The sequence continues at coordinate 3,138 of NW_007378446.1, read as the reverse complement.
CCTGCTCCATCTTCCAAGTTTAAACTTCTGGCCTTGTAACAATATATCTCTCTATAATATGTTTCAGGAAGAGTATCGAAAATTTGAAGTCCCAAGTGAACGATCCCAAGTTCAACGCCTCGCCCGATCAGATCCAAGCCCTGCGCGCGCATATCAATGACGCCATCAGTCAGGTACAACGCGCGAGGTCGGATTTGGACGCCCAGAAGTCGCGAAATAACGTGACGGAGAAGTATGCGCGACGGATTGAAGAGGAGAAACGAAAACACCAGGTAAGAATTGAAGTGCAGTGAAGTGGAATAAGGTTCGTTCTTGGAACAGCTGACTTCTATCCTGTTTTCCTTCCCTCTTTGCTTTCGGGACGATAAGACCTTAGCAGTTACAGTTCCCTCTTACAAAAAAAGTTAGGTGGAATGAAAAATCACTCTAAAAGTCCTTAGTCTTACAAATTACATCCTGATAGAATCAGGAGGAATAAGTGGAATTTAGTGATTTACAAGTTCAATGGCAGTATCACCTATTAAATTTCAATCATTTCAATCTAATATTAATCTAACAATTCTGTCTGAGTAGTATATTGCGTCATTGTGACAATCCAAACTATGCGCAGCTCATCAATAAAATTTTAATTATTGTTTCTCTCATGTAAAGGTGCCACAATTTCCAGTTTAGATGCCTCCTGAGTGTGCATGTGCAAAGTTCATGCTTCAATATTATAATGGGTACATAATTAGGACAGGTGATTTATTTTTCTCATATGCTCTATTACTATGACTCTATGACACATCACATATGTTTGTGACTTTCTTGCCTAAAAGAATAGACTCATTGCCTCTCCTCTAATTAGCGTTTTCTCTTAATTTATTAATCCTTTATGAAACAATGTGCGTTTTCCACCTGTGACCTTCACGGTTAGCGTGTCAGTAAACAATTTACTGAAATTACCTACCAATGGCAAGTATAAATAGGGTCTAAAATGCCCTATCTACAGCAGTTGTCAACACTAATAGGGACAAAGAATCTAGTTTCTAATGGGTTCTATTGAAGTGTTGGTTTAGAGATCCTAGTTTTGAAAGGAGCTCTTGCTTGGGATCATGGGCTATAGAGTTTTCAAGGGGATGTATGCATCCCTATTCCCTGTGGGTCGTTTTGCTCCTGAATGTTCTGAGTACTTGGGGTAAGTGACGCTAATTAGTAAACTTTTGGAAAAGCTAGCAGCTCGCGATTGTCCAGATGTTGTTGTTGTAGCAGTGACAATTCGAATTCGAACACTTTATGGAGATTTTTTCAGAATACTTCATTGACATAGGATTAGAGTCCCTTTTTCCCAGCAGTTTCTTCGTTTGTTCAAAATAATATTAATAATAATAATGTAAATGTAAAAAAAAAATGTAAATGCAGTTTTTTTGTGTTATTATGTCACAACTTTGGTGCTCACTGCAGCATTGTAGGATTTTCCCAATAATTTAATAATCCTAAAATCCAATGTTTACCTACCATGCTGGCACCGGTCGCTATGCGCATTTATATGTCATAGCTACTCATTTTCCTCACGAGGCTGAGTGGGCCCCGCAACAGCCAGTCACGGAATCAATCATTTGGATGATACAAATTTCTTGACCCTGCCGGGAATCGAACCCGGGTCTCCCGCGTGCAAGGCGAGCGCAGTGACCACTACGCTATGGGAGCTGACCATTAACACAATTTTAATTAATTTCCTTCTCTTCTCCTAGGCTCTGGAACTTCAAGCCCTGTTCGAGAAGGACATTCGCGTTCAGCTCAAGCGACAGGCCGAGGCCCACAGCGACCATCTGCGCGAGGTGCTAGCCCTCAAGACGGCCTCAGAGGAGACTAAACTGTCCCGCGAATACGAGGCCAGGCTGTTTGAGGAGAAGGCCAAGTATAAGGAACAGATTGGCGTCATGATCGGCCGCATGAAGGCCTTTGAGGAGGCGTTTAAAAGTGAGTAATCAAAGGTGGTAAAATTTCCCATAATATCCCTGAAATTTTCCATAATATCCCCAAAATTTCCCATAATTCCTCACAATGAGGCTGTTTGAGGAGAAGGCCAAGTATAAGGAACAGATTGGCGTCATGATCGGCCGCATGAAGGCCTTTGAGGAGGCGTTTAAAAGTGAGTGTTCAAAAGTGGGAAAATTTCCCATAATATCCCTGAAATTTTCCATAATATCCCCAAAATTTCCCATAATTCCTCACAATGAGGCTGTTTGAGGAGAAGGCCAAGTATAAGGAACAGATTGGCGTCATGATCGGCCGCATGAAGGCCTTTGAGGAGGCGTTTAAAAGTGAGTGTTGAAAAGTGGGAAAATTCCCCATAATATCCCTGAAATTTCCCATAATGTCCTTAATTTCCCATAATATCCCCCAAATTTTCCATAATACCCCCGAAATTTCCCATAATTTCTCACAATGAGGCTGTTTGAGGAGAAGGCCAAGTATAAGGAACAGATTGGTGTCATGATCGGCCGCATGAAGGCCTTTGAGGAGGCGTTTAAAAGTGAGTGTTCAAAAGTGGGAAACTTTCCCATAATATCTCCGAAATTTCCGGGAATTTTCTCATAATTTCCATAAATTTCCCATAATATCCCTCAAGTTTTCTATAGTTTTCTATAATATCCCCGAAATTTCCCATAATTTCTCACAATGAGGCTGTTTGAGGAGAAGGCCAAGTATAAGGAACAGATTGGTGTCATGATCGGCCGCATGAAAGCCTTTGAGGAGGCGTTTAAAAGTAAGTAAGTAAGTTGAAAAGTGGGAAATTCCAGCTTATTTTTATCCAACGTTCTTTTGAGGAGGCTTTTAAAAGTAAGTGTTCACCGTACTATATGTTTATTGCTGAAGATGCCCTCACAGGCGAAACTAGTTCTTCTTTTAAAATGTAACAAATTAAGTCTTCCTTTATAATGGAACAAATAAGTTTTACCCTTCAACAAAAGTGAAGTAGTATTCGTTTTCAAGTATCTGGACTGCCTATCCAGGCATACATTAGTCTAAACTACATAAAAAAGATTTACTTCAAAGACCGATTCCCACGGGTATACCTAAAAAATCTGGTGTGAACATCACACGACTTTCCTTATCCTATTGAATGATGCTTATTTGAGTGTTCTTTTACCC
>NW_007378445.1:76512-158290 GCF_000475195.1 Diaphorina citri | reverse complement strand
TTTACTTTCTATTACATCATCTAGTTTCTATTGTTGTGGTTTTTATTCTAGAGTACGAGATTTTCTCTTTCGTCTGAATTTTCTTTTTAGTGCGTCTCCTTTCTATTACATCATCTAGTTTCTATTGTTGTGGTTTTTATTCTAGAGTACGAGATTTTCTCTTTCGTCTGAAGTTTCTTTTTAGTGTGTCTCCCCTCCCTCATTCATTGCTGAGGTACAGGGACTTTTCAAGGCTCCTTTTGCGTTATAGTTGCAATAAAATTATTTTCTTCAGTAAGAGGAGAAGGAGATAGGGTTGTTGTTTTAAAAACTAATTTAGTTCAGTGAACTTAGGACTCATTGTGATAGTTCAAAAAATGGTTTGCTTCTCCTAAATCTCGCACCTATTGTCTACCTCTAGTTAGGCATATCCGGAAGCTGTTATTACTTTATACTTGGTTCTTAGTTTACTTGAAGGAACATCCCACAATTACAATACCTTTCTCACATTACTCGGAGCATTGGGTGTTTTTATCATTATTACTTTTATCGCATCGTTCAAATACTGTTTATCGAGTCTCAAGAGTTGGGATCTGGGGGAGTTTTGTATTTTGTCATTATAAGGTGAGAGACAAGGTGCGGCGTACTCAAAGTGCACTGAGGTTTGAAATGAAAGGAAACCTGACACACCTTGTCATGATTCGCTTGAATGAGCAAAGTTCAAGCTGCCTTGGCACTAACTTGGAAACAGTACCTACTTGGAGAAGAGGTAAAGATACTCGGAGGTTTGAAATGAAAGGAAACCTGACACACCTTGTCATGATTCGCTTGAATGAGCAAAGTTCAAGCTGCCTTGGCACTAACTTGGAAACGGTACTTGGAAAAGAGGTAAAGATACTCGATTATAATGAAGATAATATAGATAACGAGACAGGAGGGGTTCTGATGGAAGAGAAAGCAAAGGAAACATGGAGAACATAGTAAAGGATCAGCTTTATAATATGTTGAACCCTTTCGCCAAATTTCATCAAAATCGACAAACAGACAAAGTATGGATTTTCAAATTCGCCGAGTTAAAACTCAGAACCCTCTTCGTTCATTCAATAATTCATAATCACACTGATAAAAGGAACCAACCTTAGTTTCTATTCAGATAGGGTAGCTCTATTCATTTCTCGCCTGGTGTGTTTATTTTCGTTCTCATTGTAAACAAGAACTGTGAACTGTGTTGTGTACCATGTCTGTTATCAGGACATCTTGGAAGCTTGCGGGTTATCAGGAACATCGCAAGATAGAATAGAATGTTCTTGAGATTTCGTGGAATATTGTTTGAGAAAACATGGAACGTTGTTAAGTTGTTCTCTCAAAATAGAATACAGGCAAACTGGGATAGTTGGGAAAACTGACTCTGCAAATATTACCTGGGTATCTTGTTTTCGTATCGTATCTCTATTATAGACAACTTTCTATTCAAGTTCTAGGAAACGGAACTTTTCTCTCTATAGGTACAACCTCTTTTCTGAATTTCTACACAACCTCTCTGAGAAACTCTTTAACTGAGAAAAAGTTAAAAACCTCTATAATGGAGAAAATGAAATGCTCATTGCCTTGAGTGCTCAAATATCCAGATATCCAGGTTTGACTGTATTTCATGCAAAGAACGCGTTAGGAATTTTGATGTTGCGTGTAAACTTTTGGACAAAATAATACAAATGCGTCATGATTTCGTGAATAACAATTTTGTAAATTGTTTTGTACCTCTTTTTGGTCTTATCAAAAATAGTAGGTAGTATTTTCGGTCTATTTAGACTCTTTTGTTCTTGATACTTCTAAGTTGTTCATTATTTTCAACATTGCCTTACCCTCTTTACTCCCCAAACTCAGACCTCTCTCTGGATTACAAGTCCACCAGTCCTACAACAACGCCCCTGGGGTTGGACCCGGGTTCAAGTCTCACACATGGCCATGTTTTATCTAGCACTTCCAATATCAGAAGCATACGAGGTATTACAGACTGGTACCATAACGCAATAATACTAAGTGATAGCAACTTCCTTTGTTGTCTATTGTACACAATTTTCTCAGAATTGCTTGTGTACTCTTTTGATAGTGCCTTTTTGATAAGTCCTTGTACATATTTGGTAAGAGCTTGTACGCTTTTGATGAGTAAGTATATTGTTGGAAAAAAAACTGTCTGAGGACATCTTACACCGAAGCTCGAGTGCTTTTGAGGGCGGTCCATTACCTTTTTGAGGTGTCCGAGTGTCATTTTTAAAAGTACTTGTACCTCTTTGAGAAATGTTACGATACTTATCAACCTGTGATAGGTATCATTACCATTTTATTTTGATAAGTATCAATACTTTTTCAGTATTTTGTTGATTTCATTTTCATCATGTGCCTCATTTTGGAACATTTACTCGAGTCTAAATTTTGACATAGGTATACTTAGGCACATACCTAATGTTGGAAATAAAATAACATATTTGGAGCACTAATATATTTGGAGTTACTATAGTTTGGGAAGGGTTTGACCTCAGATTTGGATTTTTCCCAACTTTTTACAAAGGAATCGACCATTTATTTATATTTTTTACCCATTTGCAACTGCTCCATTAGTTACCGAGGACACTCGGAGAGGCGACTATAACAAGAGCTGGAGCTACGTACTTGACAATGGAATTTGCTAGTTTTTTGTTCGTCGCTTTTCATGTGCCTCTGTACATAGCTTTGCTAGAGTGTTATCACATTCATTCCACTACACACATTTGAACCTAATGTACAATTTATTTACATAACTGACTTCATGGGTCCTTTTGCTGCCTATCCTTTTTCAATTATTATTATTATTATTATTATTAAAGGGCAATTTTATCAATTTCATGAAGAAATTATACTTATGTATTTTTATCTTTCTTCTTGAACAAATGTAATTGGTTGATAAAAAAAGTAATAATAATAATAATAATGATGATAAAAAAATGTCAGCAATCGAATGATTGCCTAATTAAACATAAGTAATTAGCTAATTAGATATGTACCTATGACACGCAATGTTCGTCCTATTTCACTGTGGACCAGTGATGATTATGTGAACATACCTGTAAATATCTATCCGTTGTGCGCAATACGCAAATTATTAGCGCAGCCTCCTCAAGAATCTTGTTGGATCACATTGATATAAATACCAGCTTAACCAGCAACCTTTCACACGTCTATATCGGGCCTGGTTGTTGAACTTCAGTTCGAGTTTCGTTAAACCTTTTTTGTATTAGCTCATTGAACTTTTTACTTTCTATTACATCATCTAGTTTCTATTGTTGTGGTTTTTATTCTAGAGTACGAGATTTTCTCTTTCGTCTGAAGTTTCTTTTTAGTGCGTCTCCCCTCATTCATTGCTGAGGTACAGGGACTTTTCAAGGCTCCTTTTGCGTTATAGTTACAATAAAATTATTTTCTTCAGTAAGAGGAGAAGGAGATAGGGTTGTTGTTTTAAAAACCAGTTTAGTTCAGTGAACTTAGGACTCATTGCGATAGTTCAAAAAATGGTTTGCTTCTCCTAAATCTCGCATAACACATTAATGTGTTTGTGCGCATTTCTTTCTGCTCCTCCGCAAGCGTGCTTGCATACTGGCGCTACCTAGCGGACGAAAAAAACAAATGCGTAAAGTCTGACGTCACACATCTTTGAACTCTTTCACTACAACGGAAAATAAAAATTGAATTTTAGACCTTTTACATTTATTTTTTCGGAGTTTTGACCTCAGATTTGCATTTTTCCCAACTTTTTACACGTAGGAATCGACCATTTATTTATATTTTTTACCCATTTGCAACTGCTCCATTAGTTACGAGGACACTCAGAGAGGCGACTATAACAAGAGCTGGAGCTATAAATAGTTTGACACAAATTCCCCCTTTGTCCCGTCATAATAGTCGAGGATACAAATACAGTGATACGATGATTGATGCAAAATGTAGGATACCCAAACAGACCTAAACATTGGAAATTGTTATTGATATTAAGTAGTGGGAGCTACGTATATAAATAGTTTGACACAAATTCCCCCTTTGTCCCGTCATAATAGTCGAGGATACAAATACAGTGATACGATGATTGATGCAAAATGTAGGATACCCAAACAGACCTAAACATTGGAAATTGTTATTGATATTAAGTAGTGCTGTATTAATAGTGTCCGACATGGCCTTTCGCTAACAAAGGTACTTGTGAAGCCATACAAGAGTTTGTTAATAGATGAAACAAATGGAAATTTCTAGTTCCAGATTGTAATAATAATGAGATTTCTGCAATGCACTCAAAACTGAAGCTTTACTTTCGATTCCTTCCATTTTCTGGATGAAACATTTCTTGGGCCTACCTACATTTCTTCACGAATTATTTCCTTGTTCCTGCCACTCCTGTTATGTTGCTTGTGTACTCTTTTGATAGTGCCTTTTTGATAAGTCCTTGTACATATTTGGTAAGAGCTTGTACGCTTTTGATGAGTAAGTATATTTTTGGAAAAAAAAACTGTCTGAGGACATCTTACACCGAAGCTCGAGTGCTTTTGAGGGCGGTCCATTACCTTTTTGAGTGGTCCGAGTGTCATTTTTAAAAGTACTTGTACCTCTTTGAGAAATGTTACGATACTTATCAACCTGTGATAGGTACCATTACCATTTTATTTTGATAAGTATCAATACTTTTTCAGTCTTTTGTTGATGAAAGTTTTCTTTTCACACGTCTACGAGGATACAAATACAGTGATACGATGATTGATGCAAAATGTAGGATACCCAAACAGACCTAAACATTGGAAATTGTTATTGATATTACGAGTAAGTAGTGCTAGTTTACTTGAAGGAACATCCCACAATTACAATACCTTTCTCACATTACTCGGAGCATTGGGTGTTTTTATCATTATTACTTTTATCGCATCGTTCAAATACTGTTTATCGAGTCTCAAGAGTTGGGATCTGGGGGAGTTTTGTATTTTGTCATTATAAGGGGAGAGACAAGGTGCGGCGTACTCAAAGTGCACTGAGGTTTGAAATGAAAGGAAACCTGACACACCTTGTCATGATTCGCTTGAATGAGCAAAGTTCAAGCTGCCTTGGCACTAACTTGGAAACAGTACCTACTTGGAGAAGAGGTAAAGATACTCGGATATAATGAAGATAATATAGATAACGAGACAGGAGGGGTTCTGATGGAAGAGAAAGCAAAGGAAACATGGAGAACATAGTAAAGGATCAGAAAGACCCTGCAAAATAGAGGCAAGAACAGACTAAAAACAGGCTAAGAATGAGGATATACTCGCACAGAAAAATGGCTTCTGCTGGGCCCCATAGGGTCCATTCCGGCCCGAAGTAATGAGCAATTTACTTAATATGCTTAACATGTTTGCCAAGTTTCATCAACATTAGGCTAATCATTCGGAAGTCGCAAAACAAACACATACAGACAAATTGAATGCAAAATCGCCAACGAACTGAATGCAAAACTTAAAACACACTAAGGAATCAATAAGGACAGGTAGATTGAATGGATACGAAGGACAGAATAGAATGACAAAGGAAACAGATATGCTGAAGGAGAGGCGGAGAAGGATAGTAATATGAGACAGAAGACTGACAATTACAATGCATTGATCCTGTGAAGTTTGCATGGAGTGGTTGGATATAATGCACATACATACCTGATACAATACATGTTCTATTGTTGAATAATAGCATCTTCAATGTCACAACTTACGTTGTAATTGATGCCATCCGTTGCAAACCTTATCCATTCCTAGTGAAATGACTTCAATATTCTTTCAAATGATAGATGTAAATTCTCAGCTTTTGTGATACAAATCAAAGATATAAAGACAAGATAAAATCAATTTGAGTTCAAACTGCACAAAATTAGAAAATTCAAATTGATTTTACTTGCAGCCAAACACCTCTAAAGTCTCTAAACAGGAGGTTTAGCTGCAACAGAAGATGTCTGACTTGTCAATCAAATCATTAAATACTTTCTTTTGTTATCGAATGAAATGATTATTACGAGTATCTCCGGTTGTTTGTTTTTGTTGTAATGGTTCCATTATCAAATCATTCTCCCGAGATATCTCCATGGCAAGGAGAATAGAAAGTTATGGAATAGAATGTTGGACATGCGGGTTTTAACTCTGTGGACATTTTATTAATAGTTTTATATCCCTTCACATTACTAGCATTACTGGCATACCACTGGGTAAGAGTAATTCCGTAGAATGTTCGGTTCTTGTGGACTTCTACTTCGGTTTCTAACTTCGTTAAAATTTTCTTCAAATGTTTAATGAAAAGGCTTAAGAGTCGGGCTCTTGTTGAAATGTTGACCTCTGAGCATACTCGGTCGACTCATTTCAACATGAACTTGTAGTCTTGGGTCCAGAGTAGCGTCTAATGTTGAATCACATCCCCTAAATCCATCCACACATTTGAACTTACATTGCATTCCTTCTAAATCCTTTGATATTAGCTACGTCATTTATTATAGGTTTCAGTCGGTTTCGATCGACTTTGGCCGACTGTATTGTACGTAGACACACTATCAATACACTTTAGTATTGAAGAGGGAAGAGGTTCAAGTGTGATGTGGGTAGAGGAACTAGTCATATCTTTGCCTCTATGCCTCTTTTTATCACTTCCAATTCTTCCAAGGCGATAAATCATGCAGAAGATGACGATTTAGTTGAAAATTAAAAATCGTTGTATTTTTCACACACAATTGCGTGAATTGTGCGATATATTTACAAATCGACTCATGCGATATTTACAACTCCAACAAATCAAGTCATACCCTGGTATAGCAATTGGGAATGGGAATATACATACTCATAAATAATTGTGTTAAATAAAACTGCCTTTAATGTCTCTATAACGAGATTTATAATATCTGTCGAGTATAACATACTGAGCTATGTTTTAGTCTCGAATGATATTTATGTGTTGTATAATAATATCCACAAGTCCGACTCACCAATGGGGCAGGTTCAGGTAAACATGGAGAACCTTGAATTCATCACATGGCATCCACAACTTCCAAGCATGATTCAATCTCTGACTAAACGACGATATTACTCAACATCCCTCTTCCTTATTTTTTCCTCTTTAGAGATCTATCCGATTTGTTTACTGCTGTGGCGCTCACAACACTCAACACTAAATAAAATCTTACATAGAAACGCAGGTTCTCGTTTCTCCACAATTTCCATCTCTGAAGTATAAATAGCACTTCCAAATTCTTGGCCAGCACCTGAGAGCTATGTCTAACTGATGAGTTCCAATAAGAACGAAACGCGTCTTAGGCTGCTCTCAGGTGTTGGCTAAACTGCTAATATTGTCTGTTTCGGTGCTTTTAATGACGGAATTTGGAATAACACACCAGGAAATTCCAGACAATCCAGGACTAGCATCAGGTATGAAGTGGAGGAATGCGCATGCTTGAGGCAGAATGAAAAAAAAAAAAAAAAAAATGGCTTTTCAGGAGAAAAATATGGCTTTTCTATGGGTTCTGTTTCGCTCTCTAAAGAGTTATTGGTTGTCAGAATGCCAACGAAATTGATCATTCCAACACCAGTACAGTACTTGTTTGTACGTTGGCAAAAATACAAGTCGTAAAATATAGTAGTAAGTTCATTTAATGGGGCTACATAACATATCCTGCTTTGCCGGTTGAAATGAAGAACGGCAGTCTTATAACAGAAATAAGTAATTGTAATGGGACTACATGTACTGCTTTGGCAGTCGAAATGATGTACGGCAGTTTTAACTAATTTAATTATACGCAGGGAAAAGTTGCACGAGAAACAAGTTTGCATAGCGCGATTTTCTCTCCATGTTTATTGTTCAGATTTTGGAGGATGGAGTTCGTTTTCCTTGATGATCTTTGGAGATACTCCTAGGTCCAAGGTTACCATCCAGAATTAATACGAGTTCTAAAAGACTAATAACCTACCCTACAAATACGATTGTTTGAACGAAAGCATTTGCTACTTCTCATTTCATTTTCTTTGTTTCTTGGGGACAAATTATCCAGAATAGCTTCTCATGCCATTGAGAATGTTTCCCTGGTCCTTCCGGACATGTTCGCCGGAGTAAAATTCAGCAAAAATAAAATTGTTTGAACGAAAGCATTTGCTACTTCTCATTTCATTTTCTTTGTTTCTTGGGGACAAATTATCCAGAATAGCTTCTCATGCCATTAAGAATGTTTCCCTGGTCCTTCCGGACAAGTTCGCCGGAGTAAAATTCAGCAAAAATAAAAATACGAAAATCACAATTTATGAAATTTCTTTGTAAATATAAATTGTTTCAATATTCTGTCTATAACGGCAGCTGCATTACCCTTTGAATAATTATCATAGCTGTGAGTTATTGAGCTCATTTGCTACTGATCTTTGCTCTTGATCTTTTTCATCAAATGATCATGTACTGTTTAGCACACTGTTTCGATCAATATTATCTGTGAAGTTGTGAATGTTAATCGAAGGAAATGCTGATAAAATTTCCAACAAAGTGCATGGACTAACTGACCCGTGGGTTAGAAAGATGGACTTTACCTATTTCCGAGAATTGCTTAAGTAATGACTCATTTATTTCAATGATTTACATAGTCTGATTAGATTAAATTATGATGTATGCTTGCTAGTAGTATTTTACGCATCTCCATTCTTCGTCGTCTCACAGCTGGTTGTTCGATTGTCCCGACCTTTCGGAATAGTCTGCTATTGCCCAGGAATGCTTCCCTAAAGGCAGAATTAGTAGTCATGATCCCTATGGGTTGAGGTGAAATGAAAGTTTGGAGGGCGCAGAAGCTCAGAATTTATTAGAAGCATTTTACTTCCAACAACTTCAAATGAAACAAAAGCACACTCTTATGTCTACTTAAGTCTACTTTACTGCTGAATCTTCAAATAAGTCTACAGCAAGACGAAAGGCAGCATACTTAAAGAAGAATTAAATACTCATTGTTAAATGGCACAAGCTGATTATAAATTGTTAAATCAATGATTTTACGAGTATATCGATGATTTTTTTGTTGAATGAAACGAAATTGTTTGTGGCACATTGCTTCCAAGAGTTCCAAGAACTTGATTTTCTGTCTCCAACTTCAGATTTCATTGTTCCATATAGGGACAATATAATAAAGCAACTTTATAGACATGAACATGACTCATACAACGATAACAGCATGGTGATAGACCAAAACTATAATACAGCAGCATGGTGACTTGATGACAGACCAATACTATAATCGGAACTGAGGCTATCAAAATAAACAAAACCAATTGGAAGAAATCCATGACTTGAACTTGAGGCAAGCAGAAGACATTCTGAAAAGGGGAAACATGGATTCTTCAGCAGCGCCGGAAACTGCACCCGAAACCCGGTAGACCAAGACATTGTTCCCTTATTTCACTTGGCAGCTGATAGAAGTGCTTAGCAAGCGCAAAGCCGCAAGTTCGATTCGCAAAGGAGGCACCGAATTTCATCGTCATTTTCTGACAAAGGTCGATAGGGAGAAAATGTTCCAGGTATTTACATCACCAAGTCGTTAAATTCCATCCATCAAGAGCTTGAACACCAAGAAGTAGCGTTGCAGGTCGATTAGTATTTTGGAGTAAAAATAGGTAAGACAGGCCATTTTTGTGGAGTAAGCCCCATGTCAACAACCATCTGTATTCTCATTTCTCTGGATTGTAATCAGCTTCGGTCGTCTATTCTTGGTAAGGCCAATCCTAAGTCGAATCGGTCCATGAGATGTGTCTTCTACATGATATAAAATGATTGCATCTTCCTAATTGCTTGTATGATGGAATTTAAATGTTTAACGTGCGCTCTTATAATGACAGCTAGAAATGCAGTTTCATTACGCCAACTTAAAGATGCACTCTTGCAAAGCCGCAAGTTCGATTCGCAAAGGAGGCACCGAATTTCATCGTCATTTTCTGACGAAGGTCGATAGGGAGAAAATGTTCCAGGTACCTATTTACATCACAAAGTCGTTAACTTCCATCCATCAAGAGCTTGAACACCAAGAAGTAGCGTTGCAGGTCGATAAGTATTTTGGAGTAAAAATTGGTAAGACAGGCCATTTTTGTGGAGTAAGCCCCATGTCAACAACCATCTGTATTCTCATTTCTCTGGATTGTAATCAGCTTCGGTCGTCTATTCTTGGTAAGGCCAATCCTAAGTCGAATCGGTCCATGAGATGTGTCTTCTACATGATATAAAATGATTGCATCTTCCTAATTGCTTGTATGATGGAATTTAAATGTTTAACGTGCGCTCTTATAATGACAGCTAGAAATGCAGTTTCATTACGCCAACTTAAAGATGCACTCTTGGGTGTCGAGAGAAAGGTATTCGAATTTATAATGACTAATGACTTGGTAATAATTAGAAATTCTTTGAAACTATCCAAAGCGTGGGTCTACAATCTCATGGAAAGTGTTTTGCTGAGGTCGGAGAATGCTAGGAGACTATGCCCAAACGGTATCCGAGCAGGCTCAGAATCTTAATAAATTTACGTGAGATTATAGACCGGGGGTTTAAGAGGAGAGGAATTTGGATTGCAATATCGAGCGTGCTTCAAGATAACACGGAACTCCTAATCCTACAAATGCCAGATTTAATCCGCGAATCCAAACATGGATTACATGTTACATGAAATGATGATGAAGCATTTGAGTGAGTGCACTTGGGATACTTGAGGTTGAAATAACAACCTATAGTTATCATCTTTCCTGGAATTTGACTTTCAGAGAAAAGACTCCCGATAGCTCTGAGAGATCATGAAAGGCTAGTGAGCTTGTTGAGGTGACTATTTTAGAAAATCCACATAACTTTTATCCCCAGTAATCCCAACATAGTTTATCATCTCGAGATTCTCTGACAGAAAGATATATCACCTTTGAATCTCTCTCAAACAATACGAAAGTTTATGAGGGATAAAGTTACATTTGCGGAAGGATTTAGAACTGAGATGGCATATTAAAAGTTTTGTCCTGAGATAAAGCTTTAAAGTTACGAAAAGTCAACAGTACAGAAAGCGCAAGAGTTGAATGTTTCCATGACCTCTGTCAAGTGTCAAGGTGTCAAAATGTCATTCTGAAGAATAGATTGAAAACAAATTATTTAATAATATTTAAGAACAAAATCGAAAAATCAAATCAAGACTAATAATAAACTGAATATTAAACAAATTAGGTAGGTACATAGGTACTGATCGAATAAACTACGGGCTAAATAATTCCCGGAGGGACGGGCCCTGCTTGTTAGCTTTGTATTTGATTTCTGCTCACGATGGCGTGTCCTTCATTCTGTGAAAATTTGGGGGAAAAAATAGAGCAACAAATGTACACAGAGTAGTTTGTACACAATGCATTGAGTGTGTACACATTGTATTGGTTTAGTATAATAGGTATCTTTGTATTTTGTCGTCGCTTTTAGAGCGCGATGACTCAACCACAAAAAATTTCATCAAAATCGGTCGAGCCGTGTTTTCGTGAAAAGAGGACAACCAAAGGTCTATTTAGCGTAACAGACAGACAAAAAATTTTCATTATTCAATCGCCATTGAACTGCGATCTTTGTGTATGTTTGGAACTGCAGGAAACCACAAAAAATTTCATCAAAATCGGTCGAGCCGTGTTTTCGTGAAAAGAGGACAACCAAAGGTCTATTTAGCGTAACAGACAGACAGAAATTTTTCATTATTCAATCGCCATTGAACTGCGATCTTTGTGTATGTTTGGAACTGCAGATATGCTTGTTGAGCATACCAACATGCATACTAATTATGAAAATTGCATTAAGTGTAACTTCATCCTTGATTAATTGATCATCCCCATGAGCAAATCCGGCAGATGGAATGACCTCATGGAAACTTTAGTATTGGTCACCAGTTCAAAGATTATCAGAGAACATCCTGGTTTTGTCGGCCATGACATCATGATTTTAGACAAAAGGCTGCAATTTGCAATGGTAATTTTAAATTGTTTTTCCCCTCTCCTGGGAGTTGTGCTTTATTTACGATCCTTAGATTCGTAAGGACTTTTAACACTCAAGACATCCCTGGGAAAATATCTTGAAGGCTAACAGTGAACGATCAGTGGCTGGGTAGAAGTACTCCTTTAGCAAAACCCTGCCAGAAAAAAATTGGAACGATAAAGGTGGCTAGTTGTGCATAAAGTAAAAAAAAAATGGCTTTTCAGGAGAAAAATATGGCTTTTCTATGGGTTCTGTTTCGCTCTCTAAAGAGTTATTGGTTGTCAGAATGCCAACGACATTGATCATTCCAACACCAGTACTTGTTTGTACGTTGGCAAAAATACAAGTCGTAAAATATAGAAGTAAGTTCATTTAATGGGGCTACATAACATATTCTGCTTTGCCGGTTGAAATGAAGAACGGCAGTCTTTTAACAGAAGTAAGTAATTGTAATGGGACTACATGTACTGCTTTGGCAGTCGAAATGATATACGGCAGTTTTAACTAATTTAATTATACGCAGGGAAAATTATGGCTTTTCTATGGGTTCTGTTTCGCTCTCTAAAGAGTTATTGGTTGTCAGAATGCCAACGAAATTGATCATTCCAACACCAGTACTTGTTTGTACGTTGGCAAAAATACAAGTCGTAAAATATAGTAGTAAGTTCATTTAATGGGGCTACATAACATATCCTGCTTTGCCGGTTGAAATGAAGAACGGCAGTCTTATAACAGAAATAAGTAATTGTAATGGGACTACATGTACTGCTTTGGCAGTCCTGAGAGCTATGTCTAACTGATGAGTTCCAATAAGAACGAAACGCGTCTTAGGCTGCTCTCAGGTGTTGGCTAAACTGCTAATATTGTCTGTTTCGGTGCTTTTAATGACGGAATTTGGAATAACACACCAGGAAATTCCAGACAATCCAGGACTAGCATCAGGTATGAAGTGGAGGAATGCGCATGCTTGAGGCAGAATGAAAGGAATAAGTTTTGTCGCTGAGAGCTATGTCTAACTGATGAGTTCCAATAAGAACGAAACGCGTCTTAGGCTGCTCTCAGGTGTTGGCTAAACTGCTAATATTGTTTGTTTCGGTGCTTTTAATGACGGAATTTGGAATAACACACCAGGAAATTCCAGACAATCCAGGACTCTAGCATCAGGTATGAAGTGGAGGAATGCGCATGCTTGAGGCAGAATGAAAGGAATAAGTTTTGTCAGGAAATTTACGAGACGCCTGTGACAGTTTTATTGGAACTCGTCATGATGGATGGTATGTGACAATTATATGGTGACTGGTGACAGAGACTTGAATGTAATTGTTTGAATGCATAGCGCGGATTTTCTCTCCATGTTTATTGTTCAGATTTTGGAGGATGGAGTTCGTTTTCCTTGATGATCTTTGGAGATACTCCTTGGTCCAAGGTTACCATCCAGAATTAATACGAGTTCTAAAAGAGTAATAACCTACCCTACAAATACAAACAAACCTCAGTAGTGGTCAGAGCGATGGTCATTTTAAGTTCATAGAAAGATGGAATCAAATCAACAAGTAAACTTCCTCGAGAGCAAAGATATCAAGAACAGAGCAATTAGTAAAATCATGAAGAGAGAATCAATCATATCAAAAGTGAAATGTTATGCTACGAAACTTTTTATTGAATAACCATGTCAATAAAGAGCAGACAATAGACAAAGTATGGTTGGGTGAAACAATATTGAATCAAAGGCCAAGGTTAAGTACAAGATATACTTCCGTCTGCTTCACCTTTACATGAGGATGTCGTAAAAAAAGGACAAAATAAAGGTAGGAAAGTGATATAAACGAGAAGAAAAAAGGTTTCGTAAAAGATTTTATTAAGGACTCATAAAATTCCAATAAAACTCGGTCGGGCGGGCACCCCACCGCAATCAAATCAACAAGTAAACTTCCTCGAGAGCAAAGATATCAAGAACAGAGCAATTAGTAAAATCATGAAGAGAGAATCATATCAAAACTAAAATGTTATGCTACGAAACTTTTTATTGAATAACCATGTCAATAAAGAGCAGACAATAGACAAAGTATGGGTGGGTGAAACAATATTGAATCAAAGGCCAAGGTTAAGTACAAGACATACTTCCGTCTGCTTCACCTTTACATGAGGATATCGTAAAAACAGGACAAAATAAAGGTAGGAAAGTAATATAAACGAGAAGAAAAAAGGTTCCGTAAAAGATTTTATTAAGGACTCATAAAATTCCAATAAAACTCGATCGGGCGGGCACCCCACCGCCACCGCGTTCTCTGAGTGCACCCACAGTCCTAGGTACTCGGAAATGATATGGAGACTCCTTTTATTATCTTATCTGGTGATGACACGGTCAGTGGTAATTTGCTAATTGACTGATTTGCCGTAACTGTACGGAGAACGGTAACGAAACCTTCTCAGATTGATAAGATTTCTAACAGTGTGATTACCTACCCCTTCCTATAATTTGTTGAACAAGTTTTTAGTTGTAGGAAAAATATTGAACAAATTTCTAATTTTTATTCTAAGTTCTTTAAGATATGTTATATGTTTTGTATTTTCTTGTAATCATAATGCAGATCAAATGCTGCTACCCAAGATGAGTTATTGCCACTTCTCTCTTCAACTTTTTATTTTCCAATAACATTTTTGTCCTTTTGCCGGACTGTGATCTCTAATGAGTTAATGAGAGAGAACAGAGGATTTTCCTGCCTTTCTTTTTCTGATGTTTTTCTACGTATACTACCTACTATTTATTTATTATTAATTTTTTACTTGGTATGAACGAAACCGCTTCTAAATTCTCCGCATTATGATTGCTTATCTTTCAATCAGTATTTCCCTCTTACTATTCAATTTGCAGCTTACCTACATGAACAAAAAACCTTACCACATTACCAATGTCTCCTAATTTATTAGAACGAAAACCGAACGATATTACCATCCTTCTCCTTAACGAAACCGCTTCTAAATTCTCCGCAATATGATTGCTTATCTTTCAATCAGTATTTCCCTCTTACTATTCAATTTGCAGCTTACCTAATACATGAACAAAAAACCTTACCACATTACCAATGTCTCCTAATTTATTAGAACAAAAACCAAACGATATTAACATCCTTCTCCTCTATGTTCTCAACAATCTTAATCATAAAGACGTACTCAATTTCCTTGGAAACAAAAACAGTCAGGGAGAGAACATGGAAAATCTACAACAATAATGATCCCGATAACGTCATCCTGAAACAATAATCACATGAAAACAACAATACTAACTATACTAACTTGTTGAAAGTCATTCTGGTCTTTGTGTTAGTAATAAAAGGACGAGGAAGAAGAAGAGAAACAATAGAAAACCTATTGCAGAGAACATGGAAAATCTACAACAATAATGATCCCGATAACGTCATCCTGAAACAATAATCACATGAAAACAACAATACTAACTATACTTGTTGAAAGTCATTCTGGTCTTTGTGTTAGTAATAAAAGGACGAGGAAGAAGAAGAGAAACAATAGAAAATCTATTGCTGTAGGATTAATCCTTTCATTACCAATAATGAGAGTAATAAAAACAATGGATAAAACTTATATCTAACTGTGTTTATAAAGTAGGGAAAACATTGTAGATTGTCTTGGTAATTTACAAGAAAGGTACGCGTTTTTTAACTTGGAATTGGGTTTTTGGGCGATTTTTGAGGAGAAAAAAATAGGCTGGAGCCAGGGGAAAAGTGTTACCAATAAATTGTACTCTGGTTACAACTGTAAGTGTAAATTTTGGCAACGTCGACTTAAAGCAGTGTTGCCGATTTTTCCACTTTTCATTTTCAAGCATTGCTGAACTTTGCGTTGGGAATCAAATGGCTCCAGTCAGGGATCCAACGATGATGATCAGGTAAGTCTAAAACACCAAATACTAGACGGGACAAAGGCCTCGAACCGGGACTGTCCATGTCAAAGGTCAATCCGGGTTTGTCTTAGTCAAAGCGGGACATTTGGCAAGCCAATAAATGCTACGGAGTGGCTATGCACGATTTGCACGATACAGACCCGTGAAGTTGTGTGGCTTTTACCGTGCAACCAAAATTTTTTAACCCTTAGTAGAAATGGATTGGAATTTGCTAACATACTATTTCAAAATGTTACTTTATTCTCGTTACGTCAAAATTCCTCATTCTCTTATCAGTCCTCCAGTCAGGGATCCAACGATGATGATCAGGTAAGTCTAAAACACCAAATACTAGACGGGACAAAGGCCTCGAACCGGGACTGTCCATTTCAAAGGTCAATCCGGGTTTGTCTTGGTCAAAGCGGGACATTTGGCAAGCCAATAAATGCTACGGAGTGGGTATGCACGATTTGCACGATACAGACCCGTGAAGTTGTGTGGCTTTAACCGTGCAACCAAAATTTTTTAACTTTTAGTAGAAATGGATTGGAATTTGCTAACATACTAAAATGTTACTTTATTACTAAAATGTTACTTTACAAAATGTTACTTTATTCTCGTTACGTCAAAATTCCTCATTCTTTTATCAGTCTACAAAACCAATTGGAAGAAATCCATGACTTGAACTTGAGGCAAGCAGAAGACATTCTGAAAAGGGGAAACATGGATTCTTCAGCAGCGGAAACTGCACCCGAAACCCGGTAGACCAAGACATTGTTCCCTTATTTCTACTAGTGGACCTACGAATGGGTAGTCCTCTTGTTGATAGGAGCTCCCAGTGACAACATACAAAGCGGGTGTTTAGTCTTACTTTCACTCTTTATGTACACAAACACAATAGCGTCTGAAGAATCAAAACAAAATTGTTCAATGGGATATTGCAAAAATGTTGAATAGAAATAAATTGATCAATAGGAGTATTAGAGAGCACTGTATTGTGTGTTCTTCACATGTTCAACTACATTATGTAATAGTTTCCAAGTTCCACTACTAGAGCACTATTTTGTTTACCTCTTGCCTTCTCCTGATATTCAACGACAACATACAAAGCGGGTGTTTAGTCTTACTTTCACTCTTTATGTACACAAACACAATAGCGTCTGAAGAATCAAAACAAAATTGTTGAATGGGATATTGCAAAATTGTTGAATAGAAATAAATTGATCAATAAGAGTATTAGAGAGCACTGTATTGTGTGTTCTTCACATGTTCAATTACATTATGTAATAGTTTCCAAGTTCCACTACTAGAGCACTCACTATTTTGTTTACCTCTTGTCTTCTCTTGATATTCAATGTGAACATCACACGGCTTTCAGCCAGAGATAGATTTTCTTTGATTTTTGTAGACATACTGACTCGAACAACCATAGCTGATCTGACCCGTCCTTCGCTAAGAAGAATCAGGAAACAATCTAGTGTGAACATCACACGGCTTTCAGCCAGAGATAGATTTTCTTTGATTTTTGTAGACATACTGACTCGAACAACATTTTAAAGAGGAATTAAATTTCTCATTTCAGTTTTACTGTAATTTCCCAAATATCATGCATCTAAATAAGATAATCCGTTCTCATTCTAAACAGCTGAACAAAAATTAATTCATCCAAACTTTAAAGATTATCGCCCAATCAGAGGACAAGGAAAGTAAGAAGTGCCGTTTTCTAGATCGGTTCCTATCACACACAGGTACAGATTATAATAATATGCTCCACACATATCCATACTGTATTTACATTGCATAACTGTAGGTATTCATATCTGTTGACTATATTATGTTACTGATGTCCTTCCAATGGTAGGAAGGGCAGTGATGAGATAATTTTAGCTTCAGAATATATCATTATCCTTCTAATAGGATATTTCCCACGAGTGTTCCACCATATAGGTTATAGGTGAGGTAGGTATACTTATTATGCCTCACTACTTATTTTGTACTATCTTTCATGAAAGTCTGGCTTCTAGCTTTGCCATATTGACAATATTTCCTTATAGGTAGGTACATGTTACATATTGAGAATCATGGAGGAAAATATTAGAAAGGCAAAACAATCCCTGTTACAACATTTAATTTTGTGAATACAGTAACGTAAAGACTAGGTATATCTTTTTTTTTTTTAAGAAGAAGTAAGAAGAAAACATTGATAAGAATCGCTTGTGGTCTGAACTTAAATCCCTTAATCCTTAATAGTCGGTAGGCGAGTAATCAGTACATCTGTCCAGCACGCTGTGCCAGCTAACATTGAATCATTAGCCATTTGATTTGTCAGACCACCAAAGTTGTAAGAGGCATATTCCGAAAACAAAAGAGGAAAATTGATCTAAATATGTTGGTAGCAATTTGAGTACACACACTTGTTAAAAACAAATCAACGATTGAAAAACATATAAAACAAGAAAATCAGCAATTTTTTCATGATAAATTACCTTCGTCCATGAATGATTCATCGGTACAAAATGCACAGTTTCTAACGTCAGCCTTTTCCAATCGCATGTTCTACTCGTATCATATGGAGTTTGGTTTCCGGTGTATCATCAATATCTAGTGTTGTGTTGAATTTCCATGAATCAGTTAGTGTGAATCTACATAATATTGGACTCGATCCATTCTCTTTAACAAGTGCCTCTAAGCCATAGAATGATACATAATTGACAGTATTGTATCATACATAATGCCTTGGGGACTTGGGTCATCCGTGATACATAATGGGTAAATGGGTCACATAAATGTCAATGAAGGTATCTACATACAAAGCAGAAACATAGAACGTAAAGGAAAGTAAAAATCGGACAATTTGGAGCTAACCTTTTACTTTGACAGCCTTTTCAGAATGTCTTGTTGTTGTCTCCCATTTCTGGTTAGTTTTCTGGTTATTTCTATTGATTGTATTTTAATTTAGAGAAGAAATTGGTCATTTAAAAAGTTGAAGAGTCAATATAGCTTACATTGTTGGACTGTATTAAACATTAAAATAAATTCATTCAGGAATACCTCTCTATGTATCTAGGTACATGACTTCTTTAATAGGACAAAATATTTTCAGTTTTAATTGAATGAATCAGGATATTCCTACAGGGACCTTCTTGTCCTTCCTATTATTTGACCTAAGAACATTATGGTGACCTATCAAATTACTGTCAATAGAAGAAAGAATCCGATGAATGTTGTCAACAGGATTATTAATTAGAGATTTCTCTTATAGATGTTACGGTAAATCCTAGCAATAACAAATATTTGAAACGGGTAGGTACTATTTACAGGGGAACCAAAAATTGGTAACCATGCTTTTGAATGTAGATAAAGAAATAACTGTTACACTTCACTGTAACAGTTATTTCTCTTCTCTTTAACAAGTGCCTCTAAGCCATAGAATGATACATAATTGACAGTATTGTATCATACATAATGCCTTGGGGACTTGGGTCATCCTCATCCGTGATACATAATGGGTCACCTAAATGTCAATGAAGGTATCTACATACAAAGCAGAAACATAGAACGTAAAGGAAAGTAAAAATCGGACAATTTGGAGCTAACCTTTTACTTTGACAGCCTTTTCAGAATGTCTTGTTGTTGTCTCCCATTTCTGGTTAGTTTTCTGGTTATTTCTATTGATTGTATTTTAATTTAGAGAAGAAATTGGTCATTTAAAAAGTTGAAGAGTCAATATAGCTTACATTGTTGGACTGTATTAAACATTAAAATAAATTCATTCAGGAATACCTCTCTATGTATCTAGGTACATGTCATTTAAAAAGTTGAAGAGTCAATATAGCTTACATTGTTGGACTGTATTAAACATTAAAATAAATTCATTCAGGAATACCTCTCTATATATCTAGGTACATAACTTCTTTAATAGGACAAAATATTTTCAGTTTTAATTGAATGAATCAGGATATTCCTACAGGGACCTTCTTGTCCTTCCTATTATTTGACCTAAGAACATTATGGTGACCTATCAAATTACTGTCAATAGAAGAAAGAATCCGATGAATGTTGTCAACAGGATTATTAATTAGAGATTTCTCTTATAGATGTTACGGTAAATCCTAGCAACAACAACTATTTGAAACGGGTAGGTACTATTTACAGGGGAACCAAAAATCGGTAACCATGCTTCTGAATGTAGATAAAGAAATAACTGTTACACTTCACTTCCTCGCAAGGCGTTGAGTAAGCATAAAAAAGTAATACTCAAACAAAATTAATACGAGCTAATTTATCAATCATTTACGAATGATATAATGGCTTTATAGCTACAATCAAAAACTGTTCTTTGCATACCTCTCAAGAGATAATTACAGAATCACTCTGGATTTGGCTTGAGATTCACTTGAGTATCGAGATGTGCTTAGGCTCAGACTCAAGGTCAGATTTATAATAAACATGACTGGATTGAAGGTAGATCAGGAAACAATCTAGTGTGAACATCACACGGCTTTCAGCCAGAGATAGATTTTCTTTGATTTTTGTAGACATACTGACTCGAACAACCATAGCTGATCTGACCCGTCCTTCGCTAAGAAGAAAACATTTTAAAGAGGAATTAAATTTCTCATTTCAGTTTTACTGTAATTTCCCAAATATCATGCATCTAAATAAGATAATCCGTTCTCATTCTAAACAGCTGAACAAAAATTAATTCATCCAAACTTTAAAGATTATCGCCCAATCAGAGGGCAAGGAAAGTAAGAAGTGCCGTTTTCTAGATCGGTTCCTATCACACACAGGTACAGATTATAATAATATGCTCCACACATATCCATACTGTATTTACATTGCATAACTGTAGGTATTCATATCTGTTGACTATATTATGTTACTGATGTCCTTCCAATGGTAGGAAGGGCAGTGATGAGATAATTTTAGCTTCAGAATATATCATTATCCTTCTAATAGGATATTTCCCACGAGTGTTCCACCATATAGGTTATAGGTGAGGTAGGTATACTTATTATGCCTCACTACTTATTTTGTACTATCTTTCATGAAAGTCTGGCTTCTAGCTTTGCCATATTGACAATATTTCCTTATAGGTAGGTACATGTTACATATTGAGAATCATGGAGGAAAATATTAGAAAGGCAAAACAATCCCTGTTACAACATTTAATTTTGTGAATACAGTAACGTAAAGACTAGGTATATCTTTTTTTTTTTTAAGAAGAAGTAAGAAGAAAACATTGATAAGAATCGCTTGTGGTCTGAACTTAAATCCCTTAATCCTTAATAGTCGGTAGGCGAGTAATCAGTACATCTGTCCAGCACGCTGTGCCAGCTAACATTGAATCATTAGCCATTTGATTTGTCAGACCACCAAAGTTGTAAGAGGCATATTCCGAAAACAAAAGAGGAAAATTGATCTAAATATGTTGGTAGCAATTTGAGTACACACACTTGTTAAAAACAAATCAACGATTGAAAAACATATAAAACAAGAAAATCAGCAATTTTTTCATGATAAATTACCTTCGTCCATGAATGATTCATCGGTACAAAATGCACAGTTTCTAACGTCAGCCTTTTCCAATCGCATGTTCTACTCGTATCATATGGAGTTTGGTTTCCGGTGTATCATCAATATCTAGTGTTGTGTTGAATTTCCATGAATCAGTTAGTGTGAATCTACATAATATTGGACTCGATCCATTCTCTTTAACAAGTGCCTCTAAGCCATAGAATGATACATAATTGACAGTATTGTATCATACATAATGCCTTGGGGACTTGGGTCATCCGTGATACATAATGGGTAAATGGGTCACATAAATGTCAATGAAGGTATCTACATACAAAGCAGAAACATAGAACGTAAAGGAAAGTAAAAATCGGACAATTTGGAGCTAACCTTTTACTTTGACAGCCTTTTCAGAATGTCTTGTTGTTGTCTCCCATTTCTGGTTAGTTTTCTGGTTATTTCTATTGATTGTATTTTAATTTAGAGAAGAAATTGGTCATTTAAAAAGTTGAAGAGTCAATATAGCTTACATTGTTGGACTGTATTAAACATTAAAATAAATTCATTCAGGAATACCTCTCTATGTATCTAGGTACATGACTTCTTTAATAGGACAAAATATTTTCAGTTTTAATTGAATGAATCAGGATATTCCTACAGGGACCTTCTTGTCCTTCCTATTATTTGACCTAAGAACATTATGGTGACCTATCAAATTACTGTCAATAGAAGAAAGAATCCGATGAATGTTGTCAACAGGATTATTAATTAGAGATTTCTCTTATAGATGTTACGGTAAATCCTAGCAATAACAAATATTTGAAACGGGTAGGTACTATTTACAGGGGAACCAAAAATTGGTAACCATGCTTTTGAATGTAGATAAAGAAATAACTGTTACACTTCACTGTAACAGTTATTTCTCTATGTAAAAATGTAAATGCAATTTCTTTGTGTTATTATGTCACAACTTTGGTGCTCACTGCAGCATTGTAGGATTTTTCCCAATACATATCTCAATAATCCTAACAACCAATTTTTACCTACCATGCTGGCACCGGTCGCTATGCGCATTTAGATGTCATAGCTACTCATTTTCCTCACGAGGCTGAGTGGGCCCCGCAACAGCCAGTCACGGGATAAATCCTTTGCAGATACAAATTTCTTGACCCCGCCGGGAATCGAACCCGGGTCTCCCGCGTGCAAGGCGAGTGCAGTGACCACTACGCCAAAATTTCTTGACCCCGCCGGGAATCGAACCCGGGTCTCCCGCGTGCAAGGCGAGTGCAGTGACCACTACGCCATGGGAGTTGACAGTTATTTCTCTATCTACATTCAATATGGATTATGGACCTTCACAAAGTTACTGAGGCATCCATCCAGATGTTAAAACCATGCTTTTGTCTCAATTTAGGTACTTACTAATATCAAGAATGTTGTACCTACATCTATACGTATGACCTGTGTTGGAAAATACCTACATTACCCAATTTAAATGTTGACTAGAGATACCTTAACTCTTCCGGGACCCAATGAACCTTATGGAATTTGTCTACAGTGTTGCCATTGCACTTCACAAAGTTACTGAGGCATCCATCCAGATGTTAAAACCATGCTTTTGTCTCAATTTAGGTACTTACTAATATCAAGAATGTTGTACATACATCTATACGTATGACCTGTGTTGGAAAATACCTACATTACCCAATTTAAATGTTGAGATACCTTAACTCTTCCGGGACCCAATGAACCTTATGGAATTTGTCTACAGTGTTGCCATTGCACAATGCTTGCTCTCCAAGTGTGACGAGACGGAAATGTGACAACTGTGTATTTTATTTATTTATTCTAATTAGTTCTGTTGATTTCCTTATTTATGTCTGAGACTGATCCATTGTGCCTATGCCTACAGTTTCTCTTTAACCCGGATTTGAGGTCCATCACACCTACATTGATATTTTTCCACGCAGAGTTGTGCTGTTGTTGTGCTGTTTTGGCAAGTATTCCCAGGAGAAAATGGAAAAGTAAAATCTTTTTCTAAAAGTTAGAATTCCAAGAGTTACATACATATCTCCCTCCGTACAGTTTCTCTTTAACCCGGATTTGAGGTCCATCACACCTACATTGATATTTTTCCACGCAGAGTTGTGCTGTTGTTGTGCTGTTTTTGGCAAGTATTCCCAGGAGAAAATGGAAAAGTAAAATCTTCTTCTAAAAGTTAGAATTCCAAGAGTTACATACATATCTCCCTCCGTTTTCGTTTTCTGACACATTGACTAATGCTTTTTCTTTCCCTGTTTGGACATGGATTTGGGCAGATGTCAAGATTTGATTAATCTCCCTTCTTCCTTTTGGATTGTTTTCTGCAGCTATCTAAAATAATGTTTTCCCTACCATACAGTACCTACGTTTTACTGTTCAGTTATGCAGCTATTTTGGTGTTCTCATGAAATGAACTTTTTCGACTAAATGATCACCAGAACCAAACTAAATATGTTTTCCCTACCATACAGTACCTACGTTTTACTGTTATGCAGCTATTTTGGTGTTCTCATGAAATGAACTTTTTCGACTAAATGATTACCAGAACCAAACTAAAACTAAACTACTTGAACCGCCTCTAATTCGAGGAAACAAACGAATGAGCAATACAAGACGTGCTCGAGATTTAATGAGCAAATTATTTTTGTGAGCAAGAGTAGTGGAGGGGACCTTGTGCTCCTATCCTATTGAGTGTGTCAAGTCCTTGTCGAATGAGCAATACAAGACGTGCTCGAGATTTAATGAGCAAATTATTTTTGTGAGCAAGAGTAGTGGAGGGGACCTTGTGCTCCTATCTTATTGAGTGTGTCAAGTCCTTGGTCCTAACAGATGGGAAGTCCTAGCAATAGTCCCAAGTCCTAGAATATAGGAAGTCAAGTCCTAGGTGGAGAGCAGATAATCAAAAGTAAACAACGATAAGATAATATTGTAGAGAAATTCTCATTGATCAGCCTTTCGGAATAGTCTGCTATTGCCCAGGAATGCTTCCCTAAAGGCAGAATTAGTAGTCATGATCCCTATGGGTTGAGGTGAAATGAAAGTTTGGAGGGCGCAGAAGCTCAGAATTTATTAGAAGCATTTTACTTCCAACAATTTCAAATGAAACAAAAGCGCACTCTTATGTGTACTTAAGTCTACTTTACTGCTGAATCTTCAAATAAGTCTACAGCAAGACGAAAGGCAGCATACTTAAAGAAGAATTAAATACTCATTGTTAAATGGCACAAGCTGATTATAAATGGTTAAATCAATGATTTTACGAGTATATCGATGATTTTTTTGTTGAATGAAACGAAATTGTTTGTGGCACGTTGCTTCCAAGAGTTCCAAGAACTTGATTTTCTGTCTCCAACTTTAGATTTCATTGTTCCATATAGGGACAATATAATAGAGCAACTTTATAGACATGAACATGACTCATACAACGATAACAGCATGTGGTGATAGACCAAAACTATAATACAACAGCATGGTGACTTGATGACAGACCAATACTGGAACTTTCCTTTTGATTGTTTTAAGGAACTCTCCTTTTGATTGTTTTAATTATTTTGACTCTTTTGATGTTTTGTCTCATTTTCTCATGGTCCAACATGATGTTCTTTTGATGTTTTGTCTCATGATTTGATGTTTTGTCTCATGATGTTCTTGACTTTAATTTCACGGTCCAACAACTTTGACTCACTTCCTATTTGTTGTATTTCATGTTTCAGGATCGGATCGGAAGAAAGTCGGATGAGTCGATGCAAGTCCCCCCTCACCATCCGACATGAGAGGGGGGGTTCCGCGGACACAGGTCTGATTCGAGTGGAGAATGTGTCCAGTCAGGGTGCACCCATTGTTGTCAGCAGAATTGTTATTAATTTCAGCAAAATATTTGCAGTAGAGCACTTAAACTGTAAACCAAACATGAAAACCTATGGGAAGAGTTTCAATTTATTCTTTCCGTCTCGTATGTTTGCATTGTGTAGCCTTCACTGCAGCAAAATCTTCAGTCCTGGTAATTTCTATTATTACATTCTGGTGCATTTCATCTTCCTCTTTGTTTCCACCATTTTCTCTCTTTCTCTTGTTTTAAGGAACTCTCCTTTTGATTGTTTTAAGGAACTCTCCTTTTGATTGTTTAGGGAAACTCTCCTTTTGATTGTTTTAAGGAACTTTCCTTTTGATTGTTTTAAGGAACTCTCCTTTTGATTGTTTTAATTATTTTGACTCTTTTGATGTTTTGTCTCATTTTCTCATTTCTTGACTTTAGTTTCACGGTTCAACAACTTTGTCTCACTTCCTATTTGTTGTGAACCTTTTAAAAAAAAAAAAAAAAAAAAAAAAAACAAAACAAACAAAACAAACAAACAAAAAAAAACAATTTAGGTACTTACTAATATTAAGAATGTTGTACATAGATCTATACGTATGACCTGTGTTGGAAAATACCTACATTACCCAATTTAAATGTTGACTAGAGATACCTTAACTTTTCCGGGACTCAATGAACCTTATGGAATTTGTCTACGGTGTTGCCATTGCACAATGCTTGCTCTCCAAGTGTGACGAGACGGAAATGTGACAACTGTGTATTTTATTTATTTATTGATGTAATTAGTTCTGTTGATTTCCTTATTTATGTCCGAGACTGATCCATATTGTGCCTACAGTTTCTCTTTAACCCGGATTTGAGGTCCATCACACCTACATTGATATTTTTCCACGCAGAGTTGTGCTGTTGTTGTACTGTTTTTGGCAAGTATTCCCAGGAGAAAATGGAAAAGTAAAATCTTCTTTTAAAAGTTAGAATTCCAAGAGTTACATACATATCTCCCTCCATGATTCGCAATTCATTGTGTTTTTCCTTGTCGAAATAAGTTTCGCTTTGTTCAAGTATGTCTTGGCCTGTCAGGAACGGATGCATGGTCTATTAGGAAATCAGGGATGGATAAAATACCTAATTTACTATGAAATAAAGTGTTAGTTTATCACAAAACCCGGGGTTGACAATCTCATGTTCAAGTTTTCGTTAATCTCTGAGATATACTCGGAGACTGGGATTCATAACCGAGGGTACCGTGGTTCGAATCCCAGGAGCGAATGAAAAAAATGTGTCAAAGGAAAGACAATGGTTCAATTTAGTTCAAAAAAATTGCTTCCTTTATGTATTTAGGTAGGTGGGTATGCATGTAATACTATCATACTATGTACTGAACAGAGCCACGAAAAACCCTTCCATCTTAGGAGCTTGCCCCCCACATGTTCTACCTATCTTTATAGCAACATCATTCAACCTGAAGATATTTATCAGGTCATAAGTCATAATCATAACACATTTTATCATGAACACCAACAGTCCAATACCCAATAACACAGAACCAAGTGAAATACAATAAAGGCACGTTGTGTTGTAAAACATCAGTGATAGACTGAAGTGTATGATTTGTCACGACACTTTTTGTGACCAACTTGATAAGGGATTGACTCAGCATACGGCTGGGATAAATAAAATTATTGAATATTTTAGATGCATTATTTCTACTGTCTGCTAAGACTAAAGATGTCTGTTGGACTAAAAAGTCCAAATGTAAGACTAAATAATATACCGTGAGTCCGTGAAGTCTTACACCGATATTTATGAACAAAATGCTGGCTCTTAAGTTCGTGCCAAGCATAGTCTCAAGGCATTTGATTGGTCAATTTTGACTTGAGACTGATCTAAGAACGATCATTCTTGTTCATAAATACGAGTGTAAGACTAAATAATACCTCTGTTGGACTAAAAAGTCTCATTGCAAGTTTGACCGTTCCCATAACATGGGGTAAGACATTACTACATTACCTAGCGACAAAAAATATTAAATTAGACCATTTGTTTCGTAATTAGACAAGTCCAATGTTCTTGATGTCACGGGGGGTCATCCGTATAATCAACGGGTCAAAATATACATCAGCACGGAAATATAGGGTCAAATCAGTAATGGAGGAAAGGGGTGATTGAACGAAGTAAGTTCTAAGTTTTAACTCGATAATTTTCTATAGAATATTTTGACCGATTTTGATGAAATTTGGCAAACGTGTTCAAGACACAATGGAATTTTGCTCATCTGATTTTGAACCCAGTCGGGCTTTTGGAGGGCTCCAAAAGTCTCATTTTAATTCTCTGTTCATTATTGAACGTTTTTCAGACATCTGCAATCATGCACTTATACATTTTGACCGATTTTGATGAAATTTGGCAAACGTGTTCAAGACACAATGGAATTTTGCTCATCTGATTTTGAACCCAGTCGGGCTTTTGAGGGCTCCAAAAGTCTCATTTTAATTCTCAGTTCATTATTGAACGTTTTTCAGACATCTGCAATCCTGCACTTATACACTGAAGTCCGGAAAATTCAATCTCAAACGAATTTACGTGCCTAATACGACTAGTTGGCTTGTGCCTTTCGACTCCAGTCATTTTTCGACACACCAAGTTTCAAACGCAAATTTTTCCTCGTAATGACCCACAATTTTTACTTGAAGTTTAGCGCAACACTTTGTTTAAAATTTCACTCCACGTTTCACTATAATCAACTTCAATGAACGAATTATCCCCTTGTTGAGCCCGAGTGACAAAACCTGGACCCTAAACCTCATCTGGGGCCTGGTTGTTCTGGAAGAAAAGATTTGATCCCACAATTTTTACTTGAAGTTTAGCGCAACACTTTGTTTAAAATTTCACTCCACGTTTCACTATAATCAACTTCAATGAACGAATTAACCCCTTGTTGAGCCCGAGTGACAAAACCTGGACCCTAAACCTCAACTGGGGCCTGGTTGTTCTGAAAGAAAAGATTTGACCAGTTAGCATTGGATCCGTGAACGCTTGAGGTATGATTTCGCTCTGGCCGCTAGACGGACAAATAGCAACTCATGTAAGGCCGGCCATTCACTATATCAGGTAGACATAACAAGCGCACCTAAAACTGTATGGCAGCAATAAAAATTCTCTCAGGCGGTCTGTCAGGTCTACCTGATCAGATAGTGTATGGCAGTAATAATAAGGTCTCTCAGGCGACCTATCAGGTCTACCTGATAGTGAATGGCCGGTCTAATAGATATCAGATCAGGGGGAAAATGAAGAGGAGTGGGAGAAGAAGAAAGGAAGACAGGCGAAAAGGAGGAGAGAACGTGGGAAAGAAAAAGGAGGAGTAGGAGAAAGAGAAGAAGTATTAGAAGAAGAAGAAGAAGAAGAAGAAGAAGAAGAAGAAGAAGAAGAAGCAGAAGGAGGAGAAACAAGCTGGATCCGTCCCTCCGGGAATTTTTTAGCCCGTAAACCGGTCTTAAATGATCGACTAATCTTTGAACTGGTGACCAATACTAAAGTTTCCATGAGGTCATTCCATCTGCCGGATTTGCTCATGGGGATGATCAATTAATCAAGAATGAAGTTACACTTAATGCAATTTTCATAATTAGTATGCATGTTGGTATGCTCAACAAGCATACATACGTTTCTATGTAAGATTTTATTTAGTGTTGAGTGTTGTGAGCGCCACAGCAGTAAACAAATCGGATAGATCTCTAAAGAGGCTGTCTGTTACGCTAAATAGACCTTTGGTTGTCCTCTTTTCACGAAAACACGGCTCGACCGATTTTGATGAAATTTTTTGTGGTTGTTCTCACATAGGCTACTTAAAATTGTCACAATCCATTCTGATTCAAAATGGCGGCGGTTCAACGTTATGCCTATTATGCTGCACTGTGGGACATGTCAGGGAGCGCGTGTAATGGGTGTGCTGTCTGTTACGCTAAATAGACCTTTGGTTGTCCTCTTTTCACGAAAACACGGCTCGACCGATTTTGATGAAATTTTTTGTGGTTGTTAAGAAAGGCTACTTAAAATTCTCACAATCCATTCTGATTCAAAATGGCGGCGGTTCAAAGTTATGCCTATTATGCTGCACTGTGGGACATGTCAGGGAGCGCGTAGCGCGATTGTGTGTGATTGGTGTGGTGGGTGTGTGTAATGGGTGTATGTGTTGGGTGTGTATAATGAGTGTGTGTGGTGGTCCCGTACAAAGGACGGGTCAACCACTAGTCACAAATATTTTAATCGCCAAACATTCAATTTGGTCGTTTGTTCAATAAGCAAACATTTCAGCAAAAAGTAAATGTTTTAAAAGATCGAACATCATCATCAAAGAACTTATTGAAGAATCACGTTTTCTTAAGACCTTTTTCACCTTTTCATTCAAGCACGTTTTCACGAAAGGACATTCTATTTAATACTACAATACTACATCACCGGGTGTGTATAATGAGTGTGTGTGGTGGTCCCGTACAAAGGACGGGTCAACCACTAGTCACAAATATTTTAATCGCCAAACATTCAATTGGGTCGTTTGTTCAATAAGCAAACATTCCAGCAAGAAGTAAATGTTTTAAAAGATCGAACATCATCATCATCATCAAAGAACTTATTGAAGAATCACGTTTTCTTAAGACCTTTTTCACCTTTTCATTCAAGCACGTTTTCACGAAAGGACATTCTCTTTAATACTACATCACCATAGTTTCATATCACACCGAGACAAGCGCTTTGAAAGACAAAATATCCAAACTCATTGAAGTTGTAAAGTTTAGACTGCATTACCTATACACAGGGCACCAGGTTCATGTATACCAAAGCACACGTGAAGAATTGAAGATAACTTACAGGCAACCCAGCTTGCTGAATATGGAGAACACAGGCCGGCCTGCTAGCAGTGAAACAATAGAGAATCTACACTATCCAAACTCATTGAAGTTGTAAAGTTTAGACTGCATTACCTATACACAGGGCACCAGGTTCATGTATACCAAAGCACACGTGAAGATAACAGGCAACCCAGCTTGCTGAATATGGAGAACACAGGCCGGCCTGCTAGCAGTGAAACAATAGAGAATCTACATAGTAATCTCAAACCATAGTATTATACGAAACCATGTTTTGTGCAGAATTCCAAGGTGATCAAGGTACATATATTCTCCAGTATGTATATGTTGGAATCTCCTCGGGCTCTCAGGGAACGATTAGCAAGTTTTCTAGACGTCCACTTTACCACAAATTCCCACCGTAGATCCAAATAATCTCAAACCATAGTATTATACGAAACCATGTTTTGTGCAGAATTCCAAGGTGAGCAAGGTATATTCTCCAGTATGTATATGTTGGAATCTCCTCGGGCTCTCAGGGAACGATCAGCAAGTTTTCTAGACGTCGATTTTACCACAAATTCCCACCGTAGATCCAACATAACATACCTGATAGATGCTAGAACACACATAATAGCTGATGCTAAATTATATCCCACATAATACTTGATACGATATCCAAAACTCCGTTTGGAACAGTAGGCTCAGTAGACATTAGAGCTTGAGCTGAAGTAACCAAACTGGTTGAACTAGCATATCAAGTTCACAAATTTGATTCATTTTCTTTACAATGCTCCTTCGATCAACATAGTTTCCTATTGGTCTGACGATGACAGAACTAGCATATCAAGTTCACAAATTTGATTCATTTTCTTTACAATGCTCCTTCGATCAACATAGTTTCCTATTGGTCTGACGATGACACCCCGACAGATATAATAAAAGCTCACCAATTTAACATCTTTTGATCATAATTGTCATGAACCACGGATAAATATTCTTAAATGTTTCATCTGGAATTTCGTTCTTGTGTTTCCTTGCTTCATCCTTTTACATTATTTTTAAATCCACGGATAAATATTCTTAAATGTTTCATCTGGAATTTCGTTCTTGTGTTTCCTTGCTTCATCCTTTTACATTATTTTTAAATCAAAGAGAAAAGAAATTAATGTTTTAGCCTCGTGTCCACAAAACGAAGAAGTCAGATGAAACATCCACTAATGGATTTTCAAAATTCTACTACCAACAATCAGGTGACAGTCACATATCTCCTTAGGAATTATCAATAGCACTGGAGTCACATACCCCATAAGAAGCCATTAATAGCATGTGTCATTTTTTGAATCGATCTCATTGTATTCCATTCAATCTTACTAACATGCTAATGGATTTTCAAAATTCTACTACCAACAATCAGGTGACAGTCACATATCTCCTTAGGAATAATCAATAGCACTGGAGTCACATACCCCATAGCCATAAGAAGCCATTAATAGCATGTGTCATTTTTTGAATCGATCTCATTGTATTCCGTTCAATCTTACTAACATGACATCATATCATTCAAAATTCAATGTTGCAATCGGCATTTTCAAACGCGGCATTTTGAGCAACGAGAAAGTCTTATCAACATGGAATTCGATGAAATTGATTAATGTCTCGCCGTAGCATAACAGGGTTTATACCTACGCTTTTCCCGGAATGAAATTCCATGACTTCTCCAGACGATTTTCCATGAATTTTCCAGAAAATTAGGGGGCGGAGGTACTTGAAAAACAGTAAGATTACCCCTTCATTTCAATAAAATATGCAATATGCAGAACGTTAAGGAATATGAGGGGGAATGCGCCGCAGGCCGTTTTTCAGAAAAACTTGATATTTAATTTGAATATTTTTAATTTTTGACCGGGTGACAAATTCCATGACTTTTCCAGGTTTTCTTTAAATTTTCACGATTTTCCATGACTTTTTGGCCGATTTTCAGATTCCATGACTTTTCCAGGTTTTCCAGGTTGCGTATAAACCCTCTGCATAATTAACATTCCGCCGCGCCGTCAAAATTAGAAAACAAACCTCGTCATTGCCCAGATAGCTTAACTTCAGTGTTCCACCGGGAACTAGTGCATTCAACGTGCTATCGCCGCTAGCTCCAAATTCTTCAATCATTATAAACCCTCTGCATAATTAACATTCCGCCGCGCCGTCAAAATTAGAAAACAAACCTCGTCATTGCCCAGATAGCTTAACTTCAGTGATCCACCGGGAACTAGTGCATTCAACGTGCTATCACCGCTAGCTCCAAATTCTTCAATCACTTACATAATCCGGTCTTACGTCTTATACGGTCTATTGACTCAGCAACTTTGTGGAGCTCCATTGTCTATTTGTATTTTATACCGGATCGTCGCACTGTCACCCTGTATTTTGAAAATATTGAAATTCTCGAATACAACCTTGGCAATTGAAATACACTCAACAGGTTTCTTTCACTATGACTATTACTAGTCACTTTAACTATACAGAAATTCTCGAATACAACCTTGGCAATTGAAATACACTCAACAGGTTTCTTTCACTATGACTATTACTAGTCACTTTAACTATACAAAATTCTAGTAACCAACTTCTAACATGTAATAATAACTGTGGTGTAGGTACAGTAAAATTTCCCCACCACAAAAATGAGGTCATATCCATATGCCCTCAGTAAAATTATTTTTCCCGTTTCTTGGTGATAGATTTGAGTCACCAAACAGGAATCTTATGACTTCCCCCTATCACCAGATGAATGATGACACACTGACACATGTTTCCAATCAGAAACCAATAATTATTATGTCTACCAATAAAATCAATATTTTTATGTCTTTCAAGTGGTGTAATTAATTTTTGATAGTTTTAGAAATTCCATTGCTGATGAAAAACATGACACACAAATTGTCATAAATAACGACTTGTTTGATGTTTTGGTCATGAAATGAGACCATACTTTGTAATAATAATGTACGTGTTTTTGTTCTCATTGAATGTGAAACACGTGGTGGTCTTTCTGTTCCACTGTGTTGTGGTGATGAAATAAAAACTTACATGATTTTATCAACTGAAACATGCAGTACGAGTAAATGGGAGTGGTTGACAATAGTACAAAATTTGAATCAGTTTTTTGTTTAATCAAAAGGCTATTGATTGTCAACTGAAACATGCAGTACGAGTAAATGGGAGTGGTTGACAATAGTACAAAATTTGAATCAGTTTTTTGTTTAATCAAAAGGCTATTGCTGAAAACTTAAAATTGGAGTGTTCGAAGCGTTGGGGGTGTTTGAGTTTGAAGCGTTTAAGCATTTCAGAAGTCACTTTTTTGCAAGTACATATTATATCTTCTTGGGTCCATCCCTGAAAGAGAAAAGTTTAAAACTTCAAAAGTGGAAGAGGATCTGAAATTTTCAGACGTCGGATATCGACCTACTAACGTTTTGTCTGGCAAGAGTCCTACATACCGGTCTCCGCACACAGGAATTTCGTTAAAAAAATAGTTTCAATAAATTCTAAGGCCAGCCAATCACTATCAGGTAGACCTGACCGGCGGACCTTTTCAGCCGTACCTGTCAGGTCTTCCTGATAGTGAATGACTGACCTAAAGAAATAGGAAGTTCTTTTTAAATATTCACACCAGGTAACTAAAATTTGGATTTGATTTCAGGATTTGTTCCTGGATTCGAGTGCCGCCCATTACTTGTCTAACGGCTCATCCGAGCTGGTTGAAGATGGAGGCAAGGCGGCCCGTGAGGCTATCAATTACATTCACACCAAGATCGGACGAACCAAGGAGCTCATACGAAGTGAACAAATCTCCCGGGATGGTGAGACCCTTATGTCTTGGTGATGTAGTGGTCATTGGTATTGGTATATGTAGGGTCATCGGCTTTATGAAATATGTACATGTCGTTTCTTTGTGTTATTATTTCACAACTTGGGTGCTCACTGCAGCATTTGTAGGATTTTTCCAAATTTATATCGCAATAATCCAGCTCCTAATGTTTACCTACCATGCTGGCACTGGTCGCTATGCGCATTTATATTACATAGCTACTCATTTTCCTCACGAGGCTGAGTGGTCCCCGCAACGGCCAGTCACGGAATCAATCATTTGCATGATACAACTATTTATATTACATAGCTACTCATTTTCCTCACGAGGCTGAGTGGGCCCCGCAACGGCCAGTCACGGAATCAATCATTTGCATGATACAACTATTTTTTTTTCTGCTCTCTCTTCCCCTCAGATAACGTGAACGAGTATCTCAAGCTAGCGTCGAACGCAGACAAGGCTCAGCTGCTTCGGATCAAGGCTGTGTTTGAGAAGAAGAACCAGAAGTCTGCGCAGAGCATTTCCCAACTACAGAAGAAACTGGAGGTGTACAGTAAACGATTGAGAATGTTGGAAACACAGGGCGTGGCAGCCCACCATAGACTGCCCCGGGAAGTACTGCGTGATATGGGACAAGGACTGAGGTAAGACCTAGGTTTGGGCAGTTTAGAATTTGATTGAGGTAGTCTTTGGCCGAGGGCACTATTTCGGTACTGGCTATTGGCTAAGGATTTATCATTCTCTGTAGTAGTTGGTCATTATTATCTCCACACATATCTCGACTTTTTAGCGGGTTCGATTCCCGCCCGTGACGGATTTTATCCTGAACGGATAACGTTCGTATTCGGTACGGCTGATTTTCTCCTATCCTGTCCTCTTTCTCTCTTCGCTTTCAGGACTTTAAGACCTTAGTAGTTACAGTTCCGTCTGTCAAACTTCTTAAAAAGAAAGACTTTGTTTATGTTGAAATGGTCAAGGTTATATTCTCCATAGTAATAGTAGTAATTCCATACACATTAACCTAATTCCATACACATCTTGGGTATTTTAGAATATCTTGGGGTATTTTATATTTAATTATTCACTCTTCCACCTCCCCTCTTGGTGTAGATTTGACCCCCTCCCTCCCTCCCTCCCTCTCACCCATCGTATTTTGCTTGTACATTGTTTGATTCTAGAAATGTTGGTGGAAATATTAGAGACGGCATTACAGGATTATCAGGGTAAGTAGACGTCTCCCTCTCTTCCTCTTCATCATAATCCTTTTCTTCTCCTTCCTTCCATTCCAAATCATCTTTCAGTCTGCGCAGAGCATTTCCCAACTACAGAAGAAACTGGAGGTGTACAGTAAACGATTGAGAATGTTGGAAACACAGGGCGTGGCAGCTCACCATAGACTGCCCCGGGAAGTACTGCGTGATATGGGACAAGGACTAAGGTAAGACCTAGGTTTGGGCAGTTTAGAATTTGATTGAGGTAATCTTTGGCCGAGGGCACTAGTTCGGTACTGGCTATTGGCTAAGGATTTATCATTCTCCGTAGTAGTTGGTCATTATTATCTCCACACATATCTCGACTTTTTAGCGGGTTCGATTCCCGCCCGTGACGGATTTTATCCTGAACGGATAACGTTCGTACTCGGTACGGCTAATTTTCTCCTATCCTGTCTTCTTTCTCTCTTCGCTTTCAGGACTTTAAGACCTTAGTAGTTACAGTTCCCTCTGTCAAACTTCTTAAAAAGAAAGACTTTGTTTATGTTGAAATGGTCAAGGTTATATTCTCCATAGTAATTAAATAGTAGTTATTAACCTAATTCCATACACATCTTGGGTATTTTATATTCAATTATTCACCCTTCCACCTCCCCTCTTGGTGTAGATTTGACCCCCTCCCTCCCTCCCTCTCACCCATCGTATTTTGCTTGTACATTGTTTGATTCTAGAAATGTTGGTGGAAATATTAGAGACGGCATTACAGGATTATCAGGGTAAGAAGTAGACGTCTCCCTCTCTTCCTCTTCATCATAACCCTTTTCTTCTCCTTCCTTCCATTCCAAATCATCTTTGTTCTTATCCTCTCTTCTCCTCTTCTTTCTTCTATCAACATTGAAGTAGCGCTTATTTGGTATACTGTTTTAAATTTTCAAGATACCTCGGGAAATATTGTTGGTTGGTGAATGTTTTTACCAAAATATGTACCTATGTATTTTTTTTTATCAAACTTCTTGTCCCATTAGCCCATTACTAAATATGTATGCATGGCGTTTATTTAAACTCTTTCTTTAGTTCACTGT
Organism: Diaphorina citri; assembly: GCF_000475195.1. Lineage (NCBI taxonomy): Eukaryota > Metazoa > Arthropoda > Insecta > Hemiptera > Psyllidae > Diaphorina > Diaphorina citri. Next base: position 121,993 of record NW_007378445.1, on the reverse strand, counting down.
ACACAAACAAAAGATTGTCCCATTAGCCCATTACTAAGTATGTATGTATGGCGTTTATTTAAACTCTTTCTTTAGTTCACAGTACACAAATAAAAGAAAGAGCAAACAAATATCGAAATTATTGCCCAAGACAACAATTTCTACCATTCAACCTTTACCTTATGTCTGAACTATCCTATTTTGGTTTAGGGCAATCTCTACCACTCAACCTTCACCTTATGTCTGAACTCTCCTATTTTGTTTTTCAGATCTGTCATGTCAAAACCCCGGGAATTCGCACATCTTATTAGAAACAAGTTCGGTAGTGCTGATAACATCAATTCCATGACACGTAAGTTGAAGTACATGATCGGTAATAGGTACGCTTTCGTTAAAGAATTAGGTTAGGGGACGTTAAACAGAGAGCGGCCTAGTATTTAGCTGCGGGATTTGATAGAGAGAACTGCTGTAAAGCTGTTTCCACATATAGTCAACGTCCGTCGATCGATGTGAAAAAACAAAGGACAACTTTTCTTCCAGTCGACCTTCTACAAAGCTTTACAATGGAGGATGTCTTTTCGTCCCCAAATCGAAAAGAGAAGGGGGATAGGATAAGAGAAAGCTAGCCGTTCTAACAACGAACCTTACCTGTTTTGGTTAACGTTTGCCCCGGGCGAAAAACAAAATGGCGGCCTAGTCCTTACTAGGCAGGTGCGCTACTCTCCAAGCTAACTAGGCTGGCGTAATTCATAATAGACCTGTTGTATAAATTAAAGATCGAACTTTAAAAGGTTGAAAATTCAATTTATATTTCCCGTTCTAATGAAAAAGTTCAAAGAATTGAGACGTAACAAAATAAGAAATGCGGAGAAACGCATGCCTGCTCGGGAGCTTTGCTCGGGATAGTTGATGTGACGTCATTGCGTACGGGAGCTTATGCCGTGACGTCAGTAAGATTTACTGGTATTTTGATTTGATTTTTGCTGTTTGGCTTCCTTTGTTTTCACTTCTTGTCGTCTTTCACTTCCTATTATCAACCCATATTAGCCTCGTGGTTCGTTGTTGCAGGTAGTGGCGGGGACAGTGACCCCACCACGGAAGATTCAGAGCGCTGTGTACATCATGGGAGTGCCACATTCCCCGGCGGTCACTCCAGGGGGTCTTCGAGTGGGGCACCTATCAAGTTTGGTGCCTCGGATGAGGGATCGGACAACTGCAGCTCGGTAAGACATCCTCCTTTATATGTGGCTAAAGGGCGGGGCGTTATGACCGGCACTCACGCTGATACCGTGGCCTCACACACCTGGTTCTGTCAGGCAGTTGGAACGTGTGTGGCGGAAAAGCAGACCTAGGTTTAGATTTTTCCGCCACATACACGCAAACGAACTGAGCGTGAGTTTGTGGCCTTAAACAGCTAGCGTCTAGCTGTTTGCCTATAAACAGGAAGATGAACAGCTAACCCCCTAATAACTAGCCTTAGCTGGCAGTTTTTCAAAGGGTTTGACCTAGCGCTTACGAGGCAGACGCGCTACTCTCCGAGGTAACTAGGCTGGCTCAGCTAAAACTAAAGCCTACAACAACAATAAACCTTTACTTTAACATTAACTCTACTGTCTCTCCTTGAATTCCAGGTGACGAGTGAAAGTGGTGGAGGTGTAGGAGGAGGAGGGGGAGGAGGTGGCAGTACAGGTCTAGGGTGTGGAGTGCACTCAGCCTCTCCAGCTGCTACATCACCATCATCAGCCGCAGTACCCAATATGGAGGCAGAACCTATTGCTGTAGGATTAATCCTTTCATTACCAATAATGAGAGTAATAAAAACAATGGATAAAACTTATACCTAACTGTGTTCATACTTCATAAAGTAGGGAGAACATTGTAGATTGTCTTGGTAATTTACAAGAAAGGTACGTGTATTTTAACTTGGAATTGGGTTTTTGGGCGATTTTTGAGGAGCATTGTAGATTGTCTTGGTAATTTACAAGAAAGGTACGTGTATTTTAACTTGGAATTGGGTTTTTGGGCGATTTTTGAGGAGAAAAAAATGGGCTGGAGCCAGGGGAAAAGTGTTACCAATAAATTGTACTCTGGTTACAACAGACTGTAAGTGTAAATTTTGGCAACGTCGAATTAAAGCAGTGTTGCCGATTTTTCCACTTTTCATTTTCAAGCATTGCTGAACTTTGCGTTGGGAATCAAATGGGCCAAAAACCAGGCAAGGACCATTCTGGTTGTGTAACTCTGTGCGCTATACAAAGTAAGAAAGTATTGGATTTTTTTTTTTTTTGTCGAAAATTTCCATAGTTTTGCCTGAAGTCCTAGACTATTATTCAATGGAACCTTTTTGTTCAATTTGGCAACACTGTATTTGGTTGTTGCTCCAATAGAACCAAATAATAACACGGCTAATGAACAAATGAGCTAATGAATGATTCGCAATTCATTGTTTTTTTCCTTGTCAAAATAAGTTTCGCTTTGTTCAAGTATGTCTTGGCCTGTCAGGAACGGATGCATGGTTTATTAGGAAATCAGGGATGGATAAAATACCTAATTTACTATGAAATAAAGTGTTAGTTTATCACAAAATCCGGGGTTGACAATCTCATGTTGAAGTTTTCGTTAATCTCTGAGATATACTCGGAGACTGGGATTCATAACCGAGGGTACCGTGGTTCGAATCCCAGGAGCGAATGAAAAAAATGTGTCAAAGGAAAGACAATGGTTCAATTTAGTTAAAAAAAATTGCTTTCTTTATGTATTTAGGTAGGTAGGTATGCATGTAATACTATGTACTGAACAGAGCCAAGAAAAACCTTTCCATCTTGGGAGCTTGCCCCCCACATGTTCTACCTATCTTTATAGCAACGAAATGTGTCAAAGGAAAGACAATGGTTCAATTTAGCTAAAAAAAAAAAAAAATTGCTTCCTTTATGTATTTAGGTAGGTAGGTATGCATGTAGTACTATCATACTATGTACTGAACAGAGCCACGAAAAACCCTTCCATCTTGGGAGCTTGCCCCCCACATGTTCTACCTATCTTTATAGCAACATCATTCATCCTGAAGATATTTATCAGGTCATAAGTCATAATCATAACACATTTTATCATGAACACCAACACCCAATAACACAGAACCAAGTGAAATACAATAAAGGCACGTTGTGTTGTAAAACATCAGTGATAGACTGAAGTGTATGATTTGTCACGACACTTTTTGTGACCAACTTGATAAGGGATTGACTCAGCATACGGCTGGGATAAATAAAATTATTGAATATTTTAGATGCATTATTTCTACTGTCTGCTAAGACTAAAGATGTCTGTTAGACTAAAAAGTCCAAATGTAGAGTCTAAGACTAAATAATATACCGTGAGTCCGTGAAGTCTAAGACTAAATAATACCTCTGTTGGACTAAAAAGTCCCATTGTAAGTCTGACCGTTCCCATGACATGGGGTGAGACATTACTACATTACCTAGCGACAAAAAATATTAAATTAGACCATTTGTTTCGTAATTAGACAAGTCCAATGTTCTTGATGTCACGGGAGGTCATCCGTATAATCAACGGGTCAAAATATACATCACGGAAATATAGGGTCAAATCAGTAATAGAGGAAAGGGGTGATGGAACGAAGTAAGTTCTAAGTTTTAACTCGATAATTTTCTATAGAATATTTTGACCGATAGTGAAGGAATTGGGAGCAACTACCTTTCCGTCTTTCTCGACCCTCGAACCAGGGTGTCCACAACGGAGCCTGGAGCCTCCTGATTTTTAGATACACTTTGAAATTTTGAGGTTGAAAATGTTATCAAAAAATTTCCGTCAATCGTCGACCCTCGTAGAAAAAATACTCAGCTCAATGTCTTAATTTTCATTTTCAGCGAGGGTCGGGAACTCCGGACTATGGTCAAGGCTCCGTTGAGGCTGCTTGTATCCATTAACATGGTTTGTTTACTTCTCTTGGGTCGGGGTTCCGTTGTGGACGCCTAATCGGATTACAAGCTGGTAGTTAGTTTGTATCCTTTGGTTTCTCAATTCCTCTCGATCCTGTGCTATCTTGAATTCTTGATCGTGGTCTCTTGACAAAACTTGAGTCCAGCACTGATTCAGGTCTGATAGTGCGTATCATTTTTTACTTTCCTTATCTTAATAGTACCTACTCCGTTATAGTTGAGGAAAGCATTGTTTTCGACTCATTTTTTTCGATGTCAAGTTTTTAATAGATAGATATCTCTACATATATCTAGGCAGGGATGTGATATTTAATTTATTATTACCTACGAGTATGTACATCCATTCCTCTCGATCCTGTGCTATCTTGAATTCTTGATCGTGGTCTCTTGACAAAACTTGAGTCCAGCACTGATTCAGGTCTGATAGAGCGTATCATTTTTTACTTTCCTTATCTTAATAGTACCTACTCCGTTATAGTTGAGGAAAGCATTGTTTTTGATTTTTTTTTCGATGTCAAGTTTTTAATAGATATATATCTCTACATATATCTAGGCAGGGATGTGATATTTAATTTATTATTACCTTCGAGTATGTAATCTCTACATATATCTAGGCAGGGATGTGATATTTAATTTATTATTACCTACGAGTATGTACATTTTAGTCCGTCCTTCCTTTATTATTACAATAGTAATAACAAGCTGGGCCCGTCCCTCCGGGAATTTTTTAGCCCGTAGTTTATTCGATCGTGATTAGAGAAAATCAGTACCTATGTACCTACCTAATTTGTTTAATATTCAGTTTATTATTAGTCCGTCCTTCCTTTATTATTACTAATAATAAAAGGTATAGTGGACGGACTATTGTATTCGGTGTCTGTCTGTCTGTCCCCATAGAAGGACTTATCCAATACACATTTAATGATGGGTAGAAGGAGCTTCTTATACCAATAACTGTGGCTACCATAATTATGATTAGGACCTATGACTGTATTTCTGCATTAAATTAATATGGATTACACAACTACCTATATACGCATATGTATTGATTGAATGTAACACTAACACACAGGCACACCTTTTTGGCACGGAAAGTGTAGGTTTTTCCTCAATGAATGATTTAATATGTGTATTTTTAACTCTAGTTACTAATTACTGTTTAATTGAGAAAAAATAGATTTATCTTTTCATGGAAACCGTTACCTACTTTGCTAAAGATCCGTTCTTTTGTTTATAAATACCCAGGTGCTACTGTTTCACAGTGATAATTCCAAAATCCTGGTGTGTTTTATACGGTATTCTAGTAACCAACTTCTAACATGTAATAATAACTGTGGTGTAGGTACAGTAAAATTTCCCCACCACAAAAATGAGGTCATATCCATATTGCCCTCAGTAAAATTATTTTTCCCGTTTCTTGGTGATAATTCCTTTATTATTACTAATAATAAAAGGTATAGTGGACGGACTATTGTATTCGCTTCGGTGTCTGTCTGTCCCCATAGAAGGACTTATGCAATACACATTTAATGATGGGTAGAAGGAGCTTCTTATATCAATAATTGTGGCTACCATAATTATGATTAGGACCTATGACTGTATTTCTGGATTAAATTAATATGGATTACACAACTACCTACGCATATGTATTGATTGAATGTAACACTAACACACAGGCACACCTTTTTGGCACGGAAAATGTAGGTTTTTCCTCAATGAATGATTTAATATGTGTATTTTTAACTCTAGTTACTAATTACTGTTTAATTGAGAAAAAATAGATTTATCTTTTCATGGAAACCGTTACCTACTTTACTAAAGATCCGTTCTTTTGTTTATAAATAGGTGCTACTGTTTCACAGTGATAATTCCAAAATCCTGGTGTGTTTTATACGGTATTCTAGTAACCATGATAGACTGAGGAGTAAACTTGAGCATGTGAGGGTAAGTGTATCTAATACTAGCTGAGCTCAGACTGAGACGAGATGAAAATGATATACTGAGGAGTAAACTTGAGCATGTGAGGGTAAGTAGTCGAGGGCGAATAGATCCAACCTCGTGTTCTCTACGGTACGGTACGGATAACGCAGCTTCTAATCCCCAACCCTAGAATTTTTTTGGGTTTCGAAAGGTTTTATTCAAGTGCTATTTTTCTTTCAAGGATGTGAAAACGGCTTCAAAACAGGAGAAATCGTTTATAATTCGAGACAAACTTCCCGAAGAAAAATAATGAAATTAGTAAAAGGTGGAATGCATCTTGAAAAGTTTCATGTTTGCCACTACGATATCCTTTCCGTTGAACCTTATGTTTAGTACAGGTCCAAAACATTCATCCTATTAGTTGTTTTCCCATACAATAATAAAATTCTCCTCTCCTCTCCCCCCCATTCACAGCAATTTTGCTCGAAAAACATCGACACCCTGAATCAAACCCTACACGATGAACGATTCCGAATTGAACGCCTAGAAGAACAAATCAATGATCTAACTGAGCTTCATCAAAACGAGGTTGAGAATCTCAAAACTACCATATCCGACATGGAGGAGAAAGTACAATACCAGAGTGAAGAGAGGCTGAGAGACATCTGTGAATTGCTAGAGGCTTGCCAAACCAAGGTAAATGTTATAAATATTACTCAGAGTATTTCTGGAGGATCTTAAACATGGAGCAGACCAATGTCTTCCTGTGGGACTATAAATAGGGATCAGAGCAGCCAAACTCTAACCAGCCTGTTTAGCTGGAGGTTACAAGAGTTGGATAAGCACAGGTCCATGATGGTTGAGTGCGGTTTAGGACGGGACAAATAATCTTGCCTAGATACCATCAACCCCTCGCGGTGCAGCTACACCGCTACAAAAACAATTATTACTCAGCAACCTCTGTGCCCCAGTGGTTATTACACTAGACTTGTATTCCGTAGAACCAGGGTTCCATTCCCGGTGGATTCGAAATTTTTCGGCTCTGTGTTTGGAGTTCGGGGTGCACTCAGCCTCGTGAGGACAATTCACTTGACGCTTTAATCGAGTAGCGACCAGTGGTGACAATACCATGTTAAATTAGAAAGGAATAATAGGGTTCATAGAATTAGTAAGCTGTTGAATTGTCTCGTTTTATTTTACTTTTTGAGTTTAACGTTATGTTTACCACCGGAGATGGTAATTTGCTTTAAGTTTGTTTTATGTGATTTCTTACAACCCAATTCTAGAGTCGCAAAATATTTTGACAAGTGCAAAGTATGAAGTTACTTTCAGGGCAACCTCAACTGCTCAGTTGGAGTCTGTATAATTATATCTTTATGTCTGAATAATTATTTATTAAAATAATCGAATACTCAATTGAAAAAGAGGGTGAAATCCCGTAACTTTCTTTAGCTAAAATTCTCGAGTTTTAGTAATCTATGCAGATTGAAAAATTCGCTGCTGCGGATGGGTTTTTATTACAATGTCTCCTTGAAGTGGCCATCTACTTAAGTGAGTAACATGATCTAAAAATTTGTTATGTGAGTTATGAAAGGTAAAATTGGATTGTGCCTTATTTGTGCCTTGTTGACACAAAATAGGCCTAATTGTCAATGAGGCAATGGGTACAAAAACAGGCGTTCGATTCCCAGCAGCGACAAAACAATTGACCATTTCTATAAGCTGAAACACAAAACGCGATAATAAAATGACCCAATAGTCGATCATTGACAAGCATTATGCCTAGTACACACTGAAAACATTTGTTTCGCTACAGTTGCGCAATTGTTGCGAAATGTTTGGTTCGAATGTTGAACAGCTTTCAAGAGGGTTTAGTGCCAAGAAAAATGAATCAGAAATACCTAAATCTGGGAGGATGTAAAAGTTGCTGGATTGTTGCATAAACATTTCTGGATTGTTGAGAAACAATGGTTCTGATGAAAATGTTGCCAGTGTGGGTACTGTGCTTTAGAAATCAACTTGTTAGTTCGGCATGGTGCTAGGCTACTAATACTAATGCTAATGTTTGTAGGTAATATTTTGTTTACTGCTGAAATTAAGAAGATAATAAACCCTTGGTCTTAGACTATTCCATGTGCATTTCTTTAATAACATTATGTTAGGTAGGTAGGTATGTATGTATGTCAAAAAAAACTGACCTTTGAGTTTTCATGTTTTGAATCTTAAGGTCAAAGTTGCTGAGATTAGATCATAATTATTAAATCCCCTTAGTCCCTTAAAATAATACCTTTACCTACATGATCACCAACTTTCCTAATCATTCTTGATTTGATTTTTTGATTTTACTTTCATGTAATGATTTAAAATCAAGACTAGAGCCCGTTCTCCCTTGATTCCCAATACAATGTTTAAGTCACCCATCCATTTATTGGCCTTTCTCGGCGTAGCTTAACACAGGTGACGCTAACCGGTCTTAAATGATCGATTGAAGTTTTATCTAAAACTTTCTCGCTTTGAGTTCATAGGTCGTCGTGACAAATTGCATCAGAGCTCATTTGTGTGAGAAAATGTGAAAAAATTCCCCAAAAACCAGTTTTTTTGGTTTTTTGGCTTTTTGGTTTTCTGGACAAAATTTGCACCACCACTTTCATGTTCCTGTTAAAAAGACCTTTAATTTGATATATAGATCGACTAGGTTTGGATAAGTCCTTCTATGGGGACAGACAGACCGACAGACCCACAGACAGACAGACGACACCGAAGCGAATACAATAACCCGTCCCTTATACCTTTTATTTAAAGGACGGGCTAAAAAGAGGAGGAGGAGGAGGAGGAGGAGGAGAAGAAGAAGAGACTTTAAGGACATCCTGTATATACCTAATTTCTTTTACTTTTTCATGCTCAGAGTTTCAGGTTATGTTCTCCATGTAGAAATAATAATTTTATTCACTGCTCAATACAGTGTGTTTCTAAGGTCCAAGGTAAAACTTCCTTAGGTTGTCGAAAAGTAAGAGATGTCACGTCACGTCTTATTTACTAGTGGAGCAATCAATACCTATGCAGATAATGTGCTGGAGCCAGAGGATCGACTTTTCAAACTGTGGATCTGTGATTTTTGTTTTCCTTGTAGTTTTAACTATGCGAGAAAAAATTAAATCCTACAGGGCCGAATTAGAGGGATTTGAAAACAACAGCAAATAAATAATATCTATCATTATAAACGAAAATTATTTTGAAGACAAGTCACCACAAACAATAAAAATTGTAAAATTGCATTATTATCCTATTATACAAGAAGGTACCTACCTCCATGTTTTTCATCACCTCTTTTATGCTCCCCATTTTTCCTTTATAAAAGTAATATTTTAAGTTTAACTCAACAATCAGATTGGCCGATAACTGTTACCATAGAGAGTTTTCAGTTATTCCAGCATTGAAATACTTTCCTGTGTAAATCGAATGGGTGACGCCAAAGAAAAGCCTTGACACTGTGTTAACCTCAGTGGTGAGATCGGCAATTAATCTCTTATCAGCCGGCCAGATTGCTTCATTCAATCGATTTAACCCCAAAGTGTGGGCCAGGACAATATGAGATCCTCTGTAGCAGCCAGCATTGGTTGAACACCCTGCTGGTCTACAGGTCAACAAACACGGACCCTAAACCTATACGTTATCCAGATGGATATGGCAGCAATGAGTCATCAACCCAAAATGAAAGAACCAATCAGAATGCGAGAATTGCAGACTTGGCCTTTATTTTCTGATCTCACCACTTTTATAGGCCGACATTTTTGGAAAGGAACTTGGCCTTTTTGTTCTCATTTGTGTTTTTGTAGGGGATCATCAATATCTAGTGTTGTGTTGAATTTCCATGAATCAGTTAGTGTGAATCTACATAATATTGGACTCGATCCATTCTCTTTAACAAGTGCCTCTAAGCCATAGAATGATACATAATTGACAGTATTGTATCATACATAATGCCTTGGGGACTTGGGTCATCCGTGATACATAATGGGTAAATGGGTCACATAAATGTCAATGAAGGTATCTACATACAAAGCAGAAACATAGAACGTAAAGGAAAGTAAAAATCGGACAATTTGGAGCTAACCTTTTACTTTGACAGCCTTTTCAGAATGTCTTGTTGTTGTCTCCCATTTCTGGTTAGTTTTCTGGTTATTTCTATTGATTGTATTTTAATTTAGAGAAGAAATTGGTCATTTAAAAAGTTGAAGAGTCAATATAGCTTACATTGTTGGACTGTATTAAACATTAAAATAAATTCATTCAGGAATACCTCTCTATGTATCTAGGTACATGACTTCTTTAATAGGACAAAATATTTTCAGTTTTAATTGAATGAATCAGGATATTCCTACAGGGACCTTCTTGTCCTTCCTATTATTTGACCTAAGAACATTATGGTGACCTATCAAATTACTGTCAATAGAAGAAAGAATCCGATGCGTCAAGCTGGGTCCGTCCCTCCGGGAATTTTTTAGCCCGTAGTTTATTCGATCGTGATTAGGGAAAATCAGTATCTCCCTATGTACCTTCCTAATTTGTTTAATATTCAGTTTATTATTATTCTTGATTTGATTTTTTGATTGTACTTTCATGTAATGATTTAAAATCAAGACTAGAGCCCGTTCTCCCTTTATTGAACCACCACCACTTTCGTGTTCTTGGTAAAAAGACCTTTCATTAGATATATATGTCGACCAGGTTTGGATAAGTCCTTCTATGGGGACAGACAGACTGACGCAGACAGACACCGAAGCGAATACAATAGCCCGTCCACTATACCTTTTTTTATTACTATCGTAATAATAAAGGAAGGACGGGCTAAAAAGTGGATCACATAAATGTCAATGAAGGTATCTACATACAAAGCAGAAACATAGAACGTAAAGGAAAGTAAAAATCGGACAATTTGGAGCTAACCACCTTCAAAAGAGGGCAAAGTTAAAGAGAAAGGAAGGGAATTGATTTAAGTTTCTAGTTTTGTTAGTTAGAATAGTTACCGTTTTATTGCGTGGACTAGATTGATGTTAGGAACAGGCAGAGGACGTATTTTCAACGCAAAGTTAAAGAGAAAGGAAGGGAATTGATTTTAGTTTCTAGTTTTGTTAGTTAGAATAGTTACCGTTTTATTGCGTGGACTAGATTGATGTTAGGAACAGGCAGAGGACGTATTTTCAACTCAACATGCAAATTCCGGTACCTACTGCCTGTATACTAACATGAAACATACTAAATACTTCTACATAATACCTTATGTTACTTATGTATTTCATAAACCTGGGTAACACAGGGTGGCTAATAAAGCAAAGTCTCACGAAATACCTTATTTATTCGATAAATCGGGCAATGTACAGAGTGTCAAATAAAGCAATGTCTCACGGAATAAAGGAGATAGAGTTCGTACTTTAATTTGAGTTGTCCTCTTTCTGGGCCCACGAACCCGCACCAATCTGGCGGGCGGGCATTTACAAGAGGAAAACAGCTGAGAGAAACACAACAATAACAACAACAACACCAACATCATCTCCAGCACAACAACGAGCTATCGTACTTTAAGTTGAGTTGTCCTCTTTCTGGGAATTCTGGGCCCACTAACCCGCACCAATCTGTTATTTTCGAATTAACGGCAATTGTCATTTTTGCAAAAAGGGCTTAAAACTGACGTAATAATCGGCCGTTCGACACAGTGTAATGGTTTTGTTCAAATAGTGCCCCTGTAAGGCTGGTAAACCGTATAGGCTATAGGGTTTTAGGGGTCTTGATAGAAATGACATAAACACCCTGTATATTAGCATTGTCATGATACGAACTAGTCAGTGGTGTGAGAGAATGCACAAATCATAGCATATCTCGTGATAATAGATGTTGTGGTGAAAGAGGAAGAAAAATAAGGGGAAGAAAGCTGGAACAAAGGAAGAAAATTCAGAAAGTGGAGAGGTAAAGAAAGGTTAAACAAAGAAACGAGGAAATCCAGTGGAGAGCACCAATCTGTTATTTTCGAATTAACGGCAATTGTCATTTTTGCAAAAAGGGCTTAAAACTGACGTAATAATAGGCCGTTCGACACAGTGTAATGGTTTTGTTAAAATAGGCTGGTAAACCGTATAGGCAGTATAGGGTTTTAGGGTTCTTGATAGAAATGACATAAACACCCTGTATATTAGCATTATCATGATACGAACTAGTCAGTGGTGTGAGAGAATGCACATATCATAGCATATCTTGTGATAATAGATATTGTGGTGAAAGAGGAAGAAAAATAAGGGAAGAAAGCTGGAACAAAGGAAGAAAATTCAGAAAGTGGAGAGGTAAAGAAAGGTTAAACAAAGAAACGAGGAAATCCAGTGGAGAGATGGATTTTGTAATAATGGGAACCGTAGGGATTATAAGAAATGAATGGAAAGACAATGAATGAAACAAAAAATGAAGGAGGTATAGTAGGAGAGCAGATAATCAAAAGTAAACAACGATAAGATAATATTGTAGAGAAATTCTCATTGATCAGAGGGTTTCAAAATAGAGATTACTGGTTTACCATTGACTCAATTAATTCCGTCTCAAAATCTCACGTCAATACAAGATAGTGTCACCATTCAAGGACTATCGGCACTTGAACTTGAATGAGTAGCTAGGTAGCCACAGAATGAATGTGTAATAATCATCTACCTTCAAACCACTGCGTATCAACCCTCTCAGCCTGCAATGAGAAATAGAGGAAAATGGGAAGAGAATTTAACAAACAGTGCTCAGTTAATAAAATGAGATCTATGGTACTTAGTCAATTGGTAAAGCAATATCCACTGATCCGCGTAAGCATAAAACTCATCAAGCGTTACGTTACAAAGGATACTACTGCGGGGCGGGCCGCGGGTTGGACAAGCCTGTACTATATCTTCTTGGGTCCATCCCTGAAAGAGAAAAGTTTAAATCTTCATAAGTGGAAGAGGATCTGAAATTTTCACACGTCGGATATCGACCTACTAACCTTTAGTCTGGCAAGAGTCCTACATACTGGTCTCCGCACACAGGAATTTCGTTAAAAAAGTCCCCCCCCATTTCAATTCAATGTATCGTTTTGTCTGATATTTCAGAGTTTCAATAAATTCTAAGGCCAGCCACTCACTATCAGGTAGACCTGACCGGCGGACCTTTTCAGCCGTACCTGTCAGATCTTCCTGATAGTGAATGACATAGGAAGTTCTTTTTAAATATTCACACCAGGTAACTAAAATTTGGATTTGATTTCAGGATTTGTTCCTGGATTCGAGTGCCGCCCATTACTTGTCTAACGGCTCATCCGAGCTGGTTGAAGATGGAGGCAAGGCGGCCCGTGAGGCTATCAATTACATTCACACCAAGATCGGAAGAACCAAGGAGCTCATACGAAGTGAACAAATCTCCCGGGATGGTGAGACCCTTATGTCTTGGTGATGTAGTGGTCATTGGTATTGGTATATGTAGGGTCATCGGCTTTATGAAATATGTACATGTCGTTTCTTTGTGTTATTATTTCACAACTTTGGTGCTCACTGCAGCATTTGTAGGATTTTTCCAAATTTATATCGCAATAATCCAGCTCCTAATGTTTACCTACCATGCTGGCACTGGTCGCTATGCGCATTTATATTACATAGCTACTCATTTTCCTCACGAGGCTGAGTGGTCCCCGCAACGGCCAGTCACGGAATCAATCATTTGCATGATACAACTATTTTTTTCTGCTCTCTCTTCCCCTCAGATAACGTGAACGAGTATCTCAAGCTAGCGTCGAACGCAGACAAGGCTCAGCTGCTTCGGATCAAGGCTGTGTTTGAGAAGAAGAACCAGAAGTCTGCGCAGAGCATTTCCCAACTACAGAAGAAACTGGAGGTGTACAGTAAACGATTGAGAATGTTGGAAACACAGGGCGTGGCAGCCCACCATAGACTGCCCCGGGAAGTACTGCGTGATATGGGACAAGGACTAAGGTAAGACCTAGGTTTGGGCAGTTTAGAATTTGATTGAGGTAATCTTTGGCCGAGGGCACTAGTTCGGTACTGGCTATTGGCTAAGGATTTATCATTCTCCGTAGTAGTTGGTCATTATTATCTCCACACATATCTCGACTTTTTAGCGGGTTCGATTCCCGCCCGTGACGGATTTTATCCTGAACGGATAACGTTCGTATTCGGTACGGCTGATTTTCTCCTATCCTGTCCTCTTTCTCTCTTCGCTTTCAGGACTTTAAGACCTTAGTAGTTACAGTTCCGTCTGTCAAACTTCTTAAAAAGAAAGACTTTGTTTATGTTGAAATGGTCAAGGTTATATTCTCCATAGTAATAGTAGTAATTCCATACACATTAACCTAATTCCATACACATCTTGGGTATTTTAGAATATCTTGGGGTATTTTATATTTAATTATTCACTCTTCCACCTCCCCTCTTGGTGTAGATTTGACCCCCTCCCTCCCTCCCTCCCTCTCACCCATCGTATTTTGCTTGTACATTGTTTGATTCTAGAAATGTTGGTGGAAATATTAGAGACGGCATTACAGGATTATCAGGGTAAGTAGACGTCTCCCTCTCTTCCTCTTCATCATAATCCTTTTCTTCTCCTTCCTTCCATTCCAAATCATCTTTCTTCTTATCCTCTCTTCTCCTCTTCTTTCTTCTATCAACATTGAAGTAGCGCTTATTTGGTATACTGTTTTAAATTTTCAAGATACCTCGGGAAATATTGTTGGTTGGTGAATGTTTTTACCAAAATATGTACCTATGTATTTTTTTTTATCAAACTTCTTGTCCCATTAGCCCATTACTGACTGAATCCCTTATCAGTGCCGTATCTTAGAGAAGGAATTGGGAGCAACTACCTTTCCGTCTTTCTCGACCCTCGAACCAGGGTGTCCACAACGGAGCCTGGAGCCTCCTGATTTGTAGATACACTTTGAAATTTTGAGGTTGAAAATGTTATCCTTCTTATCCTCTCTTCTCCTCTTCTTTCTTCTATCAACATTGAAGTAGCGCTTATTTGGTATACTGTTTTAAATTTTCAAGATACCTGGGGAAATATTGTTGTTTGGTGAATGTTTTTATCAAAATGTGTACCTATGTGTTTTTTAACAAACCCCTTGTCCCATTAGCCCATTACTAAATATGTATGTATGTATGGCGTTTATTTGGACTCTTTCTTTAGTTCACTGTACACAAATAAAAGAAACAGCAAACAAATATCGAAATTATTGCCCAAGACAACAATTTCTACCATTCAACCTTCACCTTATGTCTGAACTATCCTATTTTGGTCCAGGGCAATCTCTACCACTCAACCTTCACCTTATATCTGAACTCTCCTATTTTGTTTTTCAGATCTGTCATGTCAAAACCCCGGGAATTCGCACATCTCATTAGAAACAAGTTTGGTAGTGCTGATAACATCAATTCCATGACACGTAAGTTGAAGTACATGATCGGTATTAGGTACGCTTTCATTAAAGAATTATGTTAGGGGACGTTAAACAGAGAGTAGCCTAGCGTTTAGCTGCGGGATTTGATAGAGGGAACTGCTGTAAAGCTGTGTCCACATATAGTCAACGTCCGTCGATCGATGTGAAAAAACAAAGGACAACTTTTCTGCCAGTCGACCTTCTACAAAGCTTTACAATGGATGTCTTTTCGTCCCCAAATCGAAAAGAGAAGGGGGATAGGATAAGAGAAAGCTAGCCGTTCTAACAATGAACCTTACCTGTTTTGGATAACGTTTGCCCCGGGTGAAAAACAAAATCGCGGCCTAGCCCTTACTAGGCAGGTGCGCTACTCTCCAAGCTAACTAGGCTGGCGTAATTCATAATAGACCTGTTGTATTTGGTTAAAAAATATAAATTAAAGGTCGAACTTTAAAAGGTTGAAAATTCAATTTATATTTCCCGTTCTAATGAAAAAGTTCAAAGAATTGAGACGTAACAAAATAAGAAATGCGCAGAAACGCATGCCTGCACGGGAGCTTTGCTCGGGACAGTTGATGTGACGTCATTGCGTACGGGAGCTTATGCCGTGACGTCAGTAAGATTTACTGGTATTTTGAGTTGATTTTTGCTGTTTGGCTTCCTTTGTTTTCACTTCTTGTCGTCTTTCACTTCCTATTATCAACCCATATTAGCCTCGTGGTTCGTTGTTGCAGGTAGTGGCGGGGACAGTGACCCCACCACGGAAGATTCAGAGCGCTGTGTACATCATGGGAGTGCCACATTCCCCGGCGGTCACTCCAGGGGGTCTTCGAGTGGGGCACCTATCAAGTTTGGTGCCTCGGATGAGGGATCGGACAACTGCAGCTCGGTAAGACATCCTCCTTTATATGTGGCTAAAGGGCGGGGCGTTATGACCGGCACTCACGCTGATACCGTGGCCTCACAGACCTGGTTCTGTCAGGCAGTCGGAATGTGTGTGGCGGAAAAGCAGACTTAGGTTTAGATTTTGTTTGTGCGTGAGTTGCAGACGAACTGAGCGTGAGTTTGTGGCCTTAAACAGCTAGCGGCTAGCTGTTTGCCTATAAACAGGAAGAAGAACAGCTAACCCCCTAATAACTAGCCTTAGCTGGCAGTTTTTCAAAGGGTTCTACCTAGCGCTTACGAGGCAGACGCGCTACTCTCCGAGGTAACTAGGCTGGCTCAGCTAAAACTAAAGCCTACAACAACAATAAACCTTTACTTTAACATTAACTCTACTGTCTCTCCTTGAATTCCAGGTGACGAGTGAAAGTGGTGGAGGTGTAGGAGGAGGAGGGGGAGGAGGTGGCAGTACAGGTCTAGGGTGTGGAGTGCACTCAGCCTCTCCAGCTGCTACATCACCATCATCAGCCGCAGTACCCAATATGGAGGCAATACTAGCTGAGCTCAGACTGAGACGAGATGAAAATGATAGACTGAGGAGTAAACTTGAGCATGTGAGGGTAAGTGTATCTAATACTAGCTGAGCTCAGACTGAGACGAGATGAAAATGATAGACTGAGGAGTAAACTTGAGCATGTGAGGGTAAGTGTATCTAATACTAGCTGAGCTCAGACTGAGACGAGATGAAAATGATAGACTGAGGAGTAAACTTGAGCATGTGAGGGTAAGTGTATCTAATACTAGCTGAGCTCAGACTGAGACGAGATGAAAATGATAGACTGAGGAGTAAACTTGAGCATGTGAGGGTAAGTGTATCTAATACTAGCTGAGCTCAGACTGAGACGAGATGAAAATGATAGACTGAGGAGTAAACTTGAGCATGTGAGGGTAAGTGTATCTAATACTAGCTGAGCTCAGACTGAGACGAGATGAAAATGATAGACTGAGGAGTAAACTTGAGCATGTGAGGGTAAGTGTATCTAATACTAGCTGAGCTCAGACTGAGACGAGATGAAAATGATAGACTGAGGAGTAAACTTGAGCATGTGAGGGTAAGTGTATCTAATACTAGCTGAGCTCAGACTGAGACGAGATGAAAATGATAGACTGAGGAGTAAACTTGAGCATGTGAGGGTAAGTGTATCTAATACTAGCTGAGCTCAGACTGAGACGAGATGAAAATGATAGACTGAGGAGTAAACTTGAGCATGTGAGGGTAAGTGTATCTAATACTAGCTGAGCTCAGACTGAGACGAGATGAAAATGATAGACTGAGGAGTAAACTTGAGCATGTGAGGGTAAGTGTATCTAATACTAGCTGAGCTCAGACTGAGACGAGATGAAAATGATAGACTGAGGAGTAAACTTGAGCATGTGAGGGTAAGTGTATCTAATACTAGCTGAGCTCAGACTGAGACGAGATGAAAATGATAGACTGAGGAGTAAACTTGAGCATGTGAGGGTAAGTGTATCTAATACTAGCTGAGCTCAGACTGAGACGAGATGAAAATGATAGACTGAGGAGTAAACTTGAGCATGTGAGGGTAAGTGTATCTAATACTAGCTGAGCTCAGACTGAGACGAGATGAAAATGATAGACTGAGGAGTAAACTTGAGCATGTGAGGGTAAGTGTATCTAATACTAGCTGAGCTCAGACTGAGACGAGATGAAAATGATAGACTGAGGAGTAAACTTGAGCATGTGAGGGTAAGTGTATCTAATACTAGCTGAGCTCAGACTGAGACGAGATGAAAATGATAGACTGAGGAGTAAACTTGAGCATGTGAGGGTAAGTGTATCTAATACTAGCTGAGCTCAGACTGAGACGAGATGAAAATGATAGACTGAGGAGTAAACTTGAGCATGTGAGGGTAAGTGTATCTAATACTAGCTGAGCTCAGACTGAGACGAGATGAAAATGATAGACTGAGGAGTAAACTTGAGCATGTGAGGGTAAGTGTATCTAATACTAGCTGAGCTCAGACTGAGACGAGATGAAAATGATAGACTGAGGAGTAAACTTGAGCATGTGAGGGTAAGTGTATCTAATACTAGCTGAGCTCAGACTGAGACGAGATGAAAATGATAGACTGAGGAGTAAACTTGAGCATGTGAGGGTAAGTATATCTAATACTAGCTGAGCTCAGACTGAGACGAGATGAAAATGATAGACTGAGGAGTAAACTTGAGCATGTGAGGGTAAGTGTATCTAATACTAGCTGAGCTCCTCAGACTGAGACGAGATGAAAATGATAGACTGAGGAGTAAACTTGAGCATGTGAGGGTAAGTAGTCGAGGGCAAATAGACCCAACCTCATGTTCTCTACGGTACGGATAACGCAGCTTTCAATCCCCAACCCTAGAATTTTTTGGGTTTCGAAAGGTTTTATTCAAGTGCTATTTTTCTTTAAAGGATGGGAAAACGGCTTCAAAACAGGAGAAATCGTTTATAATTCAAGACAAACTTCCCGAAGAAAAATAATGAAATTAGTAAAAGGTGGAATGCATCTTGAAAAGTTTCATTTTTGCCACAACGATAGCCTTTCAGTTAAACCTTACGTTTGGTATCTACAGGTCCAAAACATTCATCCTATTAGTTTTTTTCCCATACAATAATAAAATTCTCCTCTCCTCTCCTCTCCCCATTCACAGCAATTTTGCTCGAAAAACATCGACACCCTGAATCAAACCCTGCACGATGAACGATTCCGAATTGAACGCCTAGAAGAACAAATCAATGATCTAACCGAGCTTCATCAAAACGAGGTTGAGAATCTCAAAACTACCATATCCGACATGGAGGAGAAAGTACAATACCAGAGTGAAGAGAGGCTGAGAGACATCTGTGAATTGCTAGAGGCTTGCCAAACCAAGGTAAATGTTATAAATATTACTCAGAGTATTTCTGGAGGATCTTAAACATGGAGCAGACCAATGTCTTCCTGTGGGACTATAAATAGGGATCAGAGCAGCCAAACTCTAACCAGCCTGTTTAGCTGGAGGTTACAAGAGTTGGATAAGCACAGGTCCATGATGGTTGAGTGCGGTTTAGGACGGGACAAATAATCTTGCCTAGATACCATCAACCCCTCGCGGTGCAGCTACACCGCTACAAAAACAATTATTACTCAGCAACCTCTGTGCCCCAGTGGTTATTACACTAGACTTGTATTCCGTAGAACCAGGGTTCCATTCCCGGTGGATTCGAAATTTTTCGGCTCTGTGTTTGGAGTTCGGGGTGCACTCAGCCTCGTGAGGACAATTCACTTGACGCTTTAATCGAGTAGCGACCAGTGGTGACAATACCATGTTAAATTAGAAAGGAATAATAGGGTTCATAGAATTAGTAAGAATAGAGCTCTAAGGGTTAGGTGGTAGAGAACGCCTCCAGCGTAAAACCTCGCCCAGTGATTACTTTCCACTGAAGTGCCTTATTAATCCTTCCTCCTCTCGTGTATTGCGTATTGCAGATCTCCAAGATGGAACACCAGCAGGCGCAACATCAGCAGTACCTAACGCTAGAAGGCCTGGACAATAGTAATGCCCGCGCCCTGTTTGTTAAACTTATCAATGTGGTGCTGACTGTACTGCAAGTAGTACTACTAGTAGTAGCCACGGCAGCCGGGATCATGATGCCCTTCCTTAGAACAAGGTAAACCGAGAGAGTTGCTGGAGTTTTCAATACAATCAGTTTATCCCTAAAGCTCTTTATCCCTCAGTTATTGAAAACTCCCCAGAACAAGGAAAACCCGAGATAAAACACGAGTTGTGTAAAGAGTGAGTGAGTTGAAAAAAGAACTACTCTTTTCAATGAACTACTCAGAGAGTCAGTGAACGTGTTTCCAATGCAGACTAGTGAAACGTGTTTCCTATGTCAATGCACAATGAGTTTCATGGAACTCGGTTTTACCAGTGTGCACTGTGTTAACCTTATGTATGGGTTTCGTGAAACGCGTTTCACTAGTGTGCATTGCGCCTCAGATTCTAACTTCCTCTACCTATAGGGAGTTGAAGAGTGAGTTACATGTTGTAGGATCTGAGTTACCGAGTAGTTCTTTTTTATGCCTGACTCACTTTTTACACACCTCTAGATTTAGCTCGACGATTTTGCTTTTACTTTTGCTGTAAGTCGGTCTATTTTTACGCCATATCTCCCTCACTAGTGTGCATTGCGCCTCAGATTCTAACTTCCTCTACCTATAGGGAGTTGAAGAGTGAGTTACATGTTGTAGGATCTGAGTTACTGAGTAGTTCTTTTTTATGCCTGACTCACTTTTTACACACCTCTAGATTTAGCTCGACGATTGTGCTTTTACTTTTGCTGTAAGTCGGTCTATTTTTACGCCATATTTCTGGAAGATTGGTCCAATTTTGATGAAATTTGGTTTAAACAATTTTGATTAAATCAAAGTTAGATCTTAGCTCAAAGGAAGACTATCACCGTCTTATTGGAAAATTATTGAAATAAAGATAGATTATTGTAAAATGAAAGGTACTTATTATTGGAAAATTATTGAAATAAAGTAATATTTAACAATCAATGAATTCCAGTATACATTGCTTCATAATCAACCCTTCACTGTTCTGTCTCCCCAGATTACGGTTTCTGAGCACGATCGTTTCTTATTGTAAAATTATTGAAATAAAGATAGATTATTGTAAAATGAAAGGTACTTATTATTGGAAAATTATTGAAATAAAGTAATATTAACCAATCACTGAATTCCAGTACACATTGCTTCATAATCAACCCTTCACTGTTCTGTCTCCCCAGATTACGGTTTCTGAGCACGATCGTCCTATTGGCAGCCATGTTCATCATGATGAAGCAATGGCCAGAAGTGACAACACTGGGCGAAGTTCTATCCGGACATCTCAGGCATTTACTCGCCATCAAGTGAGCCGACATCTGGCAACAGCGCGCTGTCAGGTGAACAACTTGGCAACCGTGCTGGAGCCAGAGGATCGACTTTTCAAACTGTGGATCTGTGATTTTTGTTTTCCTTGTAGTTTTAACTATGCGAGAAAAAATTAAACCCTACAGGGCCGAATTAGAGGGATTTGAAAACAACAGCAAATAAATAATATCTATCATAATAAACGAAAATTATTTTGAAGACAAGTCACCACAAACACTAAAAATTGTAAAATTGCATTATTATCCTATTATACAAGACCTTGTTTTGATGGCCTAACTGGCCTATGCCCCTTTTCTCCTATATAATTCGGCCCTGAACGTTATACTGTGTGACTCTAAGGGTTAAGCTCGGTTTAACCCTTTAAAGCCTGATTTATTCTAAGCTGACCTATCGATCGATTCTCTTTCAACCATTCAGATTAGAGTAGTTTGCCTCCCAAAATACTCCTCTGTGATTGGTTGAGAAAATGTCGGTGCCCTATTGGCCCAGTGTAAATCAGTCTTTAAGCCTAATCCTTAAGGTCACTTTGTAAATCGAGACGAGAAATGGAGATTTATGCTGATATTGAAGAGGAGATGAGAAGAGTCAAACGAGATTTTAATGAAAGGAATTTAGCTAAGTGATCGAGAACTAGTGCATTTTTTGATCGAAATTAGATACACACTGATCGAGAACTAGTGCTTTTCTGAAAAATGAGTTTGAGCTATTATAAAAAAAGCATAAAAACAAAAGATATTGCTATAAAAAATAAGATACATAAAAAATTTGAAGTCTTAGCTTTAATTTGACACCAAAATTAAAATATAACAGTGTCCAACAATAGAACCAGAGCTAATTGAAACTTAAAAACGTGAAAATTGATCGACTACTGGTACAGTCACCCTACATTTTGCAACATCATTTCATCCTTGTGCAGGCGTAATATGACTATACATATTCAGTTAATAAATCTAGCACCTAGGTATCTATGTAGGTCGTAGGATAAACTATAGTAACTATGTATGCAGATCGTAGGCCTTCCTTAGAAAAGGGCTCCGTCGTAAGGGACTCTCAAAAATTTAAGGGGCAAAAGGTGAACGAATTTTTTCCCCTAACTTTAACATTTTTTTATCAAAATCGGACAAACTGTTGGACTTTGCATCTGGAGGTTGGATATTCGAGTCCAAGTCAAGTCATTAAATTTAGTGTGGTAGGTACCTCATATTTCATCGAAGAAGATTTATTTTGTGTCTGTGAGATCACGATCTGTCAGACGTTCTGAGCTTGAATGGCGGGCATTATGATATGACGTGTTCTGTAGAATAATCAAACAATGTGAGTATTTATAGCTAAAACTGAAAGAGAGAAATAAAATAATGTGAGAAGTATAAATGTTCGTAGTAAATTGTAAAAGGCTTTAGATTCCTTGGACTGCGTTTCGAATCCCAGTAGTGACGTAAATAATACCGCACCTTTCCCAATGAGAGAATAAAAA
Organism: Diaphorina citri; assembly: GCF_000475195.1. Taxonomy (NCBI): domain Eukaryota; kingdom Metazoa; phylum Arthropoda; class Insecta; order Hemiptera; family Psyllidae; genus Diaphorina; species Diaphorina citri. The sequence continues at coordinate 99,345 of NW_007378445.1, read as the reverse complement.
TTTAGAGAAGCTTTTGTTCTTGTTGAAAGTTGTGTAAAACTTTGGTTGTGTTATAGCTCATTGCTGCTTGTAGTTTTGTTTAGTTACTCCCACTGTTTCTGTATTTACTTACTTTAACCTTAATATGCAGGCCGATTTGATTGACAGAATGCATATTATGGGTCGGATTCGACCCATGCTCAGGAGAAAAAACTTTTTTCTTTAAAGTTACGTTAAAATTTAAGAGAAGTATCATTTCCTACGTTCTTTTTTCAAGAGAGGCAATAACTCCATGCCTGTTTCAAAACTTTTTGAATATTGAAGGAATTTGAGGGACATATTTTTGTTTGTTGGAAATCTTCTAGAAATATTGCTTTTTGATCACAAATAGGTATCAGGTTAAAAAATCTGGTGTGAACATCACACGACTTTCCTTATCCTATTGAATGATGCTTATTTGAGTGTTCTTTTACCCTAACCTGTACAATATCTCTAACCGTTTTGTCGCTATAGCTGAAAACCGCCAAAAAACGGTCGAAATCTGTCCAAAAGCGGTCAAAATACCACCAAGCGCAGCAACCATCTCAACCAAACGTTTTGTGTTACATCCTTGTCACATTTGTGAACTACATACCTAATTTCAAGTCTCTAGCTCTTACCGTTATCGAGATATTTTGTTTACAGACAGACGGACACACAGACAGACACACACACAATGATGCTTATTTGAGTGTTCTTTTACCCTAACCTTTACAATATCTCTAACCGTTTTGTCGCTATAGCTGAAAACCGCCAAAAAACGCCGGTCAAAAACTGCAAAAAAGCGGTCAAAATACCGCAAACCCTAGCACCCATCTCGACCAAACAGTTGCATCCTTGTCACATTTGTGAACTACATACCAAATTTCAAGTCTCTAGCTCATGTCGTTCCCAATATATTGTTAAATTACACCGAAAACCGCCAAAAAGCCGTAAAATGCCGCCAAGCGTTGCACCGATCTTAACCAAAAGTTTCGTGTCGCAACCTTGTCACATTTGACAGCTGCATGCCAAATTTCAAGTCTCTAGCTCTTACCGTTCTCGAGATATTTTGTTTACAGACAGACTGACGGACAGACAGACAGACTGACGGACAGACAGACACACGGACCAATGGCTGAAACTTTGGATTTATGCTCTAGGGACCTCAAAACGTGTTTTGACACTGAAAACTGACCATCGAAAATTTGACCCGATTACATTACTTTCCTTCCTATAGGATAAGGAAAAAAAAAAAAAATGTGACCTAGGAAATATAGCCACAATGGAACGGTAAAGTAAGATCAGAAAATGTCCATCTCAGCCGGTATTTGAACACAGCACTTCTAGGCCGACAATACTGACAGCTAGTGCCACAAAGGTTGACATCTAGCGCCTAGGAGGTATCTAGGTAATTAAATAATATCTAATATCTATGTACATATCTCATTTTAAAAATAATGGAAAAAATAAAATCTTATTTTTTTTTTTTTTTTTTTTTTTTCCTTTAAAGCGCTTTAACTCTACGGGCAGTAGGTCGTTCGCGCTGAGGAATCTGATTGGTTAGTTATTCCTGATACAAAATCAAATAAAATTCCTTAATCCAATTAGAATATTTTCAAGTGGAGCCCTGGACATAAGCCTATCATCCTATCAAATGAATTAATATAGGCAGTTTTGGGTATGCATAAAAATTGAAAACAAAGGAACCTGAAACTAGAATATCCAAGAGAAATGCTTCTTTAAAAACGTAGAAAACATACTTACCTACATGCTGAGTAGAAAGAAGAAATAAGACATAATTAACAAACACTATACCTACTGGTGAAAGTACACTCTTATTTACACAAATATTCTGGCCATCCAAGCAGAAGCGTTTACTGAAAACAGGTGCTTCACACAAGGTATTACCTCAACGCAAAAGGTATTACTCCACCAGACAACACATTCACGCCAGCTTACACCCGAAATAGAAAAACAACTGAAACCATACACCTTCTGCAGAAGAAACAATAAAAAGGGGTGAAAAAGTACGGCGATAAAAACCCACAAACACACACACTCATAAAACAATACACTTAACAGTTGTAATATATGAAACAATTGTATAGAACAATTGTAACAACACTTGAAATGTTTCTCGAAGTACAATAACAGTTGAACAATAACGGTAACAATGGAAAACAATGTTGTAAACTGAACATGTTTGTAATTCCAAACAATGTAATGCATCCAGACACGAAATATGCGACACGTAACAACCTTCGGCTTAGTTACTGACGATCAAAGCCTTTGACAAGGGTGAACAACACCCTTCAGGGGCATTTTTCTGTCTGAATCTAATGAATCCATCGAATCCAGATTCACTTGGATAAAAATCTGGTGTGAACATCACACGACTTTCTATTACATTTACGAAAGTCCAAGTCCAAAAAATTTGATTTTCAAATCCGATAGGATAGGCATGTGGATTAAAATAAAAAATTAAAACCTTGTTGACAAGGTTTTACAAACCCTTTGAAAAGGCTGCAGAGAAAAGGTTATCTACAGATGATTAGCGAGAAGCTTGTTTACAGATGTTTAGAATCAAAGTTACAATTTCTTGACCCCGCCGGGAATCGAACCCGGGTCTCCCGCGTGCAAGGCGAGTGCAGTGACCACTACGCCATGGGAGCTGACTTAGGCTACGAATGTTGATTCTATGGAATTTTGTTGTGCGAATGTTGCTTTTAAGGACGCAACAAGAGATCGACAAATATTTGCAAGTTGGAAATTCCTTTCCTTGGTTGTGGTTGGGGAATCGATCAGGTGCCCTTTCCACTTACCAAATCAAACGCTTACCTACCCTCAGTAAGTCCTTCGTTTTTTCCAGTGTAATAGTCCCAAACAAAAATGGACGCGGCACACAAGGGATCAAGAAGAGACCGCCAAAAAAAAAGTCCTTTGAAATTTTGAAAGTTAATTCAATTGGATTAACTTAACCTCAACTCATTGTGACCTCGGGACTTAAACACTCTGATTTCGAATTCCAAGTTCCAAGGCAGCTTGGTCCTGGTACGACCTACAAACACTTCAACTTTCGCTCCTCTCTTAACATCCTAATTCTCGCTCTAACTTTTGAAATTAAACGAATACGACAATTTCTGGAGAGAGACAGAGGGGAAGATGGAATTATGGGTGCAAACTTTATTCTAACTTTCATCCCCTCCCAGCACCCCTCCCCTTCTTGTACCCCTCTCAACACCCTTTCTTCCTACCCAAACCACACCCGGATGGTGAGTTGGGGTGGTGATGATAGGTTGGGGTGGTGGGGTTGGGGTGGGGAGTGAGTTAAAGCAATTATTGCTTAACTTTTTAAGCTGGAGAGACAGGGGTGTACCCTTGTATTTACATAAGCGGGAGAATAATTTGACGATTGTGGTTTCTCTCCGGCATTTCGATTTATTGTGGTGAAGCTGCTGAGAACCTCCTGAAGTCTGATATTTTCTGATGAAAGGTTGATGTCTGATATTTTCTGATGAAAGGTTGATGTCTGATATTTTCTGATGAAAGGTTGATGTCTGGTATTCTCTTTTAAAATTTCAATTTATTGTCTTTCTTGATCTTTTCTGTTAGAATGTTAATCTCTGGAGTTTTTCAGTCAAAATTTTATTATCAGTCTGATCTTTTCTGATAACAATTAAAATGTTTACATTTTAGAAACTTTTGCAATATTATATCTATGAGCTAACGTTTTCTTGTTTTTGTAAATTTTTAATATGTTCAGTAAATTTATTCTTTGGAATATCTATACTGTAATGTCCCAAAGGTAATGTATCAGTAGTATTTTTAACTAATATAGCTTGTCGTCGAATGCACTAAGTGTCTTTTTGTTTTGTTTACAAGTATATACATTATGCTTTTCAGTTTGAATAATATTTTGTGCTACATACTTATCTTGATTTGTAAACAAACAGCTGTTAAAGTCATCAAAACACAACACTTTTTGTACAATAGGTTTTCTGATCCCTTTAGCCTTTTATGTTCTTGTTGACTATTATATTCTTTGTGTGAACAATTTCGATCTGAGTCCAAGAAATTCTGACATTATTTTTCCATTCATTTCATCTTTTAATTTACCAGGTACTTTTTTGTTCACTAGAGGAATATCGTAGATAATTTGGGGATCGTATTCAGATGTATCATAGTGGTGTATATCCGCTTTAATATCCTTGTAAATATCATCTGTTTTTATTTCAATAATAAACGAGTCGGTGTCTGTGTACATCAACTTGGCTTTGTCCCCATATTTATTTTTAATGACGTCATAATAAAACTCATACATTAACATCTTTGAAATATCTAGAATTGACATTCCAGGAAAACTGGTTGATTGAATTTAATATTATTTTTCTGTATGTGTACAGCAACCAAATTCTCGGTAAATAATTGTCCGACTTTGAAAGTTGGGTCGAGCAATAAGCTTTTCAATTTGAACAGTCGTAGTACACATTTTTATATCGCTAAACTTACGGACATTCATCATCGTGCGACCATACTATACACTGAGTTATTTAGAAGTTTGCAGTAGTCTTTTTCAAAAGCGTTGGTTGCTTGAGTACGTTGGTTTGTATTGTAATCAATATATGGCTTCAACCAAGCTGGTTGATCAAATTGAATGGCTCGATGTATTTTCACAATTTTCATTCCTAATCGTACATATGTAAGTTTTCAATGCTCTGTAATGAACAATGTATTTTTCCTTGTCATACAATGTAGTAAAAAGTTTAGTTAATTTTTCGCCATTCATGCTATTTTCTGGGGCCAATGGTAAATCTGAATGTAAATCATGCAATTCTTTGGGATATTGCAAGTCAACTTCAAGAATAGGTCCTTTTGCTGAATCATCTGGAATATTTAAAATATCAATTTGATCTGTATTTTTAATCCACCTGAAACCACCCACCGGTAAATACTGACTCATAGCCCAGCCGTACAGGTTATTGCTGTCCACAACTCCACATATAATAAATATGACGAATCCTCCGTGGTTGAGAGGGTTTCTAGACTTGCACTTTGGAGGTCTCGGGTTCAATTCCTGTCAGGGTCGAAATCTAGAGCCTGTACAGCTCTGCTTGCTATTCGAGGTGCATTCATCCTTGTGAAGAAAATAGCGTTTCTAGGTACGGCTTATCTCCTCCATCCACCAATCCGTTAAAGGCTGAAATTCCCACATAACACCCGAGACCACATTTTAAGGTAAAAGTCAATCTAATTGGATATGAGAGTCAGGAATCTGATTGGTTAGTTATTCCCGATACAAAATCAAATAAAATTCCTTAATCCAATTAGAATATTTTCAAGTGGAGCCTTGGACATAAGCCTATCAAATTAATTTTTCTGATAGTAGTGAGAACAGCAGTTTTGGTTATGTATGCAAATTGAAAATGAAGGAACCGAAAACTAGAATATCCAAGCGAAATGCTTCTATACAGTGTGTCCACTTTTAATGTGCGCCATAGGAAAAATACATGGATTTAAAATCAAGACTAGAGACCGTTCTCCCTTTATTCCCAATATAATGTTTAAGTCACCCATCCATTTATTGGCCTTTCTCGGCGTGGCTTAACAAAGGTGACGCTAAAACCGGTCTTAAATTATCGACTGAAGTTTTATCTAAAACTTTCTCGCTTTGAGTTCATAGGTCGTCGCGACAAATTGCATGATCAGAGCTCATTTGTGTGAGAAAATGTGAAAAAAATCCCCCAAAAATCAGTTTTTTGGCTTTTTGGTTTTCTGGGCAAAATTTGCATCACCACTTTCATGTTTCTGCTAAAAAGACCTTTAATTTGATATACAGGTCGAACAGGTTTGGATAAGTCCTTCTATGGGGACAGACAGACGACACCGCAGCGAATACAATAGCCCGTCCCTTATACCTTTTATTATTACTATCGTAAAAATAAAGGAGGGACGGGCTAAAAAGAGGAGGAGGAGGAGAAGAAGAAGAAGAAGAAGAAGAAGAAGAAGAAGAAGAAGAAGAGACTTTAAGGACATCCTGTATATATCTACCTAATTTCTTTTACTTTTTCATGCTCAGAGTTTCAGGCTATGTTCTCCATGTAGAAATAATAATTTTAGTCACTGCTCAATACAGTGTGTTTCTAAGGTCCAAGGCAAAAAAAAACTTCCTTAGGTTGTCGAAAAGTAAGAGATGTCACGTCACGTCTTATTTACTAGTGGAGCAATACCTATGCAGATATCTCTATGGAGTTAAATAAATATTAGCATGTACCAACTAACCTGCCTCCGTGGCGTAGTGGTCAAGACGCTCGCCTGGTAATCAGGAGGGCGTGGGTTCGATCCCAGCCGAGGTATGGAATTTTATCCTCATTTATTTGAGAATTTGACCACATAATAATGGAGCTCCAAGGGTTAGATGGTAGAGAACGCTTAAGGCGTTAACCTCGCCTAGTGGTTGCCTTCCACTCAAGAGTCTATTATTATTACCTATTCGTAAAAATTGTTTTAAAACAATGTCGAGTGAGCTTTCTATTTTGATTCACCCGGTAGTTATGCCCGTAGTAAACTTCGAAATGTAAGTACAGAGTATTGTAGTCAGGATATACATATAGCTACCTACTCTATATAGGTATTGTGTATTGTATACAGGCAAGTATATGAGTCTAGTACCACAGACCTGGTCTTCTTTCTTTTAGAGTTAGGTCACATTCAAATCAGTGGCGAAGTTAGAAGATCGAAGTTAAGAAAGACTTGGAGTGTGAGGCTGAATCATTTCTGAAGGGATGTCAAAGAGATTTCAAACTTCTAAAGGTGTGTCCAAACATAGTCGATCGACGAGCTAAATCTATGATATCGAAGCAGTGCCGGCGCTTCAGTCGATATCGATCGATATCGATGGACGGACGGTCTACTATGTCTAGACACACCTTAAAAATCATCTAGGTCTTCTATCAAGCTTGCCGGGAGGCGCCCAAACGTCAAGAGTTCGAAGGGCCGCCCGGCCTATATTAACACGAAATAGAGTTTGGATTAATCTAGACACATCCAAAAATCCACCTTCATTTACCCCGCGTACTTATACAAGACAACCATGGAGATTTCTCACACCCTGGAATCCCTGGATCCTAGATGGAGCATCACAAAACTTGTTCTTATCCACGGAGCATGACCTGTACAAAGTCCTCATAGCGTATATACCCCAGTCCCTCCTGATCTGCCACAGCTATCATAGCATCCACTTCCTCTTCAGTTAACTTCTCGCCTAAGTTGGTCATGACATGCCTCAACTCAGCCACGTTGATAATGCCGTCCCCGTCCTTGTCAAATACACGGAATGCCTCCAGTAACTCTTCCCCTGACTCCACGTCTTTCACCTGCGGAATAGAATGGAAATGGGGTATGACCTCTTTCGCCTGCGGAATACTCGTAGATTCAAGCCCATTCCACCTGGTTTGTGCTGTGACCACGTTCCCCTGACTCCACGTCTTTCACCTGCGGAATAGAATGGAAATGGGGTATGACCTCTTTCGCCTGCGGAATACTCGTAGATTCAAGCACATTCCACCTGGTTTGTGCTGTGACCACACTACAATGGACTAGCTATGGACCAAAAGAAATTTCAACGAACACACCAAATCTGCAACAAGATCTGCCGGTAACAGGTAGTCGAGTTTCCTACCTTTCTATTTCTATTCATACGTAGAAGCTTAAATGAACGTACCATGGTCGACCTTATGCCTATGCGGGAAACTGCAAATCCCTCAATAATTTTCGTTCGCAGGTACCTATACCTACCTACCTCTGTACTTTTATTAAACCAGGGCTAGTAACAAGATGGCAGACACAAATTACCACAATTCCTATAAACTCTACCAGTATTCACAAGGATCAGTGAGGAAATTTATCGTCAATTTTATTTACTGCCACCGGTCACCATGAAACCAACTTTCTGTTCGTCCCTCTCACAAGGACATAAATATCGATGTCCCTCTATTTATTCATGAAGTTCTGTGTCCCTATTTATAGTATTTATCATTTCGGTTCATAAATAGTATGTTACTGGACTCTACCCCTTTTACATTTTTTCTACTTTCCTTTTCATCGTAAGATTTATGAAGGACTCTGGTTTGTTAGTCACATACCTACACTGAATAAAGCTGGAGATACATATGTCTTTCAATATGAATTTCCCTGTTGTACATGGATCCGTTTATATTGTTGGGGGAAAAAAATACCAATCACCCAACCCCCAACAATATTGGACACTCCTGACCTTCTAGAGGCAATCAACATAAATGTTCCTCAATTCTCAATACTCTGCACGGGTATCTCTTCTCTTTAGACCTCCTCATGTTCGAGCAAATTATTTGCAAAACTCCCCTCTAATTAGATTTCAACAAATTAAGATCTTTTTTTCCAACCGCCTATTATTATAATTCCTTCATTCCTTGGCGATGCATCGACATGCGCAACTGATTTGTTCACTTTTAGTTTGCTAGGTCTAGATAGGGAATTATTGTAACATAGTTAGTAAATCAAATAAATAAAACCTACCCTGTATTCTGTATTATACATTTTAAGGCACCCTGTATACAAAAAGCAAACAAAAGTTCTAATTATTTTGTTCTCTGGCATTTTTCCTAAACTTTTATTTTTAATAATCAAGTTTATATTTAGGTATATAATTATTTCTTTTTTTTTATTGTCTTTTTTTTCCAAAGTTCATTTTATATCCCCGGGGAATAATGGGAGCTTCCACCATTAGTCATACATGACTTCAGCGTTCAGTGAAGTTTTCCATTGTTATTACTACAGGTATGTACCTACTTTATAGCTTTTTTTCTATATAAAACGAAGTTTTGGAACTGTCTATTATTCATATATTATGTATAGTTAGTCCTATCATTTAGAAAAAAGTATGCTGGGCTGGGACACATGTAGGTAGGTAATTTAGGTAATAGGAAGGTATTAGATTCTCGTCATTAAGTAGGTAGGTATCTATCTAGATACCTCCATAGAAGAGGTTTGAAAAATAAGTAATACAAATGAAAAAGTTGGAGTTTCTGCTATTAGGTCTATTTCGTAAGTGGATGTGACAAATAAGAGTTTCTGAAAATATTGGTGGATGTAACAACTGCTCCAAGCTACATAGAGGTTTTGCTAATATTAGTGGATGTCACAAATGCACCAAATTAATTAAAGCATTCTGGTTGGTTAGGATAAAAAAGTAAGCAGAAAACGAAAGAAATTATATAATTTGTTGGCAACATGATACTTTCGGTAAATTGATGATGCTTTTAAAAAAAGTTTGGGAGCTTTTTTCCGAAAATATTTTGACATAATAAGGAGGTAGATATGCGTAGACACAGTAGGTAAATAATAATAGGTTATATTTATTTGCTCCTCCAATCAAACTCAACTTGAAAGTCCAGTGCAGAAGAACAAAATATTGTAGCGTCTGCCATTATTTTGATCTCGATGTTCACCACTGCCTGTAATTATATGTTCTAATAGAATAACATGTACTTTGTGGTTAACTATAAGGAAAGTTTCACCCGTCAATCATTAAATCATTGCCTATAGAGTACCCAGGTCTTTGTTGTTATCTTGACCATTGTTATTTGTTATTAAACAAATTAGTTAATGAATGAGATAAGAAACTGTCGATTTCACCCGTTCAATCCCGGGATTAATGAAATGTTCGATTTTTTTTTTCTTTAATGGAATAGTATTAGTAAGGTAGGTACATATGTAACAGAAGTAACTAGAGTAAGTTACAATTATTTTCATTATTATTCTTCGACTTTGACGAAATTATGCAAGATGTAGGTAAAGGTTTACATTAGAATTCGGATTTTGGGTTTGATCTGACCTTTAAGGGTACCGTAAGTCTTCTTTCATGAAATTTTCATTTCGCAGAGGTTCTTCATCTGACTCAGAAGTTCTGAGAGAGTAATACAGGTTACTAAACCAAGTAGAAAGTTCCCCCTAACCTGACAGAGTTATCATGACGAAGTTGACGAACGTCAGCGAGAACCGCAACACGTTGATCATGAAACCCAAATCTAGCCGCACCAAGCCGCACATGAACCGCAAGTGTCCAGGCATCTGCGCCTGACGTAGCGTCATCAAGAGACATCGTCTGGTGTCAGGGGAACAGCGATACCACTCACTAGCGATCAGCGATTGCACTACACGACGATTGCAGTCATCTAACTTCTCCGATTCCAGAGTAAGATGAAGGTAGCCCACATTAATGAATATAAACTCAATGAGTATCGTGACCCGTTGAGTGATGGGTAGATGCTCCATGTAGGCAATCTGATATACGGATAAGATGGTCATGAGGAGGGTAGGACAAATCCCAAACACATCAAGGAGAGAGGCGATGAACTTCTGATACTGGAAACATACGAGAGGAACATGTTGGGGAATTATAGGTATTCTTTACGGTTCATTCAATTTTGTTTTGATGAATATTAATTGGCGAAATGGATTTTTAATTTTGTATCCTAAAACAAAGCGCACAGTTTAAACAATCTCCAGCAAATATAATGAACTTCATTCTCTCATTCTTGGCGTTTTCATTATTATGAGCGTAACATGTTTTTATACTGGGATTTCAGTTTTGTTGACTGCAGCTCGGTAAGACATCCTCCTTTATATGTGGCTAAAGGGCGGGGCGTTATGACCGGCACTCACGCTGATACCGTGGCCTCACAGACCTGGTTCTGTCAGGCAGTCGGAATGTGTGTGGCGGAAAAGCAGACTTAGGTTTAGATTTTGTTTGTGCGTGAGTTGCAGACGAACTGAGCGTGAGTTTGTGGCCTTAAACAGCTAGCGGCTAGCTGTTTGCCTATAAACAGGAAGAAGAACAGCTAACCCCCTAATAACTAGCCTTAGCTGGCAGTTTTTCAAAGGGTTCTACCTAGCGCTTACGAGGCAGACGCGCTACTCTCCGAGGTAACTAGGCTGGCTCAGCTAAAACTAAAGCCACTACAACAACAACACGCGTAGAAAAAAAATCGTACAGTATTTTCTGACCGTGGAGTAAAAAGTGTAGAGTGTGGATTCGTTTGTGGAACCGACGGTTGTGTATTCACATTAAACTGGGCGGATTGGTTTGTGAAACAGACCACTGCCTATACACATTAAATTGGGTTTACAGTGGAAGGCTTATGGAATGTTTTAAGTTACAAGAGATGGGGTGTCTGTCTGTTAAAACAGGTTTATCTATTTATTTTATTAGGTACCTCCATGTTTTTCATCACCTCTTTTATGCTCCCCATTTTTCCTTTATAAAAGTAATATTTTAAGTTTAACTCAACAATCTGATTGGCCGATAACTGTTTTATGTCCGATCTTACCATACAGAGTTTTCAGTTATTCCAGCATTGAAATACTTTCCTGTGCAAATCGAATGGGTGACGCCAAAGAAAAGCCTTGACACTGTGTTAACCTCAGTGGTAAGATCGGCAATTAATCTCTTATCAGCCGGCCAGATTGCTTCATTCAATCGATTTAACCCCAAAGTGTGGGCCAATATGAGACCCTCTGTAGCAGCCAGCATTGGTTGAACACCCTGCTGGTCTACAGGTCAACAAACATGGACCTTAAACCTAGTCCTGAAATATCTCATGCTTCCTCTTTTTCTCTCCTGTCAAGGAGCTCGGTGTAGGTGTATGGCGTGCACAAAACTCCACTTTATTTCCTGTTGAATTGTCTCGTTTTATTTTACTTTTTGAGTTTAACGTTATGTTTACCACCGGAGATGGTAATTTGCTTTAAGTTTGTTTTATATGATTTCTTACAACCCCATTCTAGTGTCGCAAAATATTTTGACAAGTGCAAAGTATGAAGTTACTTTCAGGGCAACCTCAACTGCTCAGTTGGAGTCTGTATGATTATATCTTTATGTCTGAATAATTATTTATTGATTATCGAATACTCAATTGAAAAAGAGGGTGAAATCCCGTAACTTTCTTTAGCTAAAATTCTCAAGTTTTAGTAATCTATGCAGATTGAAAAATTCGCTGCTGCGGATGGGTATATCTCCTTGAAGTGGCCATCTACTTAAGTGAGTAACATGATCTAAAAATTTGTTATGTGAGTTATGAAAGGTAAAATTGGACCACGGCAGCCGGGATCATGATGCCCTTCCTTAGAACAAGGTAAACCGAGAGAGTTGCTGGAGTTTTCAATACAATCAGTTTATCCCTCAGTTATTGAAAACTCCCCAATCCCTAAAGCTCCTTTATCCCTCAGTTATTGAAAACTCCCCAGAACAAGGAAAACCCGAGATAAAACACGAGTTGTGTACCTTTGACATGTTTGGCAACGTAGCCTACTTTTGTAATGACTCCTTGCTGCCATATCCATCTGGATAACGTATAGTCCTGAAATATCTCATGCTTCCTCTTTTTCTCTCCTGTCAAAGAGCTCGGTGTAGGTGTATGGCGTGCACAAAACTCCACTTTATTTCCTGTTGAATTGTCTCGTTTTATTTTACTTTTTGAGTTTAACGTTATGTTTACCACCGGAGATGGTAATTTGCTTTAAGTTTGTTTTATATGATTTCTTACAACCCCATTCTAGTGTCGCAAAATATTTTGACAAGTGCAAAGTATGAAGTTACTTTCAGGGCAACCTCAACTGCTCAGTTGGAGTCTGTATGATTATATCTTTATGTCTGAATAATTATTTATTGATTATCGAATACTCAATTGAAAAAGAGGGTGAAATCCCGTAACTTTCTTTAGCTAAAATTCTCAAGTTTTAGTAATCTATGCAGATTGAAAAATTCGCTGCTGCGGATGGGTATATCTCCTTGAAGTGGCCATCTACTTAAGTGAGTAACATGATCTAAAAATTTGTTATGTGAGTTATGAAAGGTAAAATTGGATTGTGCCTTGTTGACACAAAATAGGGCTACGCTATCAATAGAACGAGTTCATGGCAAAGCCGCTGGTCGAATGCGGAATCACAATGTGCAACTAATAGAGTTTTGATTGATTATACCTATCAAATCTTATCATTAATAAATATTACTTGTCTGAGTGTTAAGGTTATGTGCACTCAGAGAGTTAAGGAGCCTATAACAAATACTAAATATGATAACTTGATATTAGAGTTGTAATAAATACTGGGTTACTATACGTTATCCATTTGAATATGGCAGCAAGGAGTCATCGACCCAAAATGAAAGAACCAATCAGAATGCGAGAATTCCTTGCATTGTTGCAATTAAGGTAAAGGTCTATTTTTATAAACTCTCTCTTTTAAAAAGCAGAGGTAGCTTCGATCTGTAACCTTTTTTTTTTTTTTTTTGAGGGTCAAGTCCAAGAGGTTGAATTCTAGAACAGGTAAAGATGGTATCTATTTTTAGTACTCGCATCGGGTACTTATTATGCAATTTGGTATGTTTGTGATCATTCATTATCATTATCATTACCTATCTGGATTTAGTAGACATCGTGTTGTTCTAATTTCAGTTTTTTAGTAATTAATTATTTTATTTCTATAGTTTTATTTTCAATCAACATAAACATTTATTTACCTATTTATACATATTTTTTTTTCTTTTATTACAAAAGTGTTTTTGTTTTCTGTGTTTTCATTTCTTTCCATTTATTGTGTTTCATCGTACATTTTACCATTAAAGAAGAATATGTCGGCTAAAAAAGTGACTTTAAAAAGTCAGTCGCGAGAAATTGTAGAAAATGTACGAGATTACTTTCAAAGCCAATGTGCAACAGTAAGAGAATCTGTAGATCTTACTCATCAAGCAACAAAAGTGCCTGCAAGAACGATCTATCGTATAAAAAAGGAAGAAATCATCTTTTCGTTACTTTTTTTTTGGAATACATAAATCATTACGAATACTGAATACCATCGGCATAAAAAAAAAGTATCATTGTGGGAGGAAGCACTGTGCAATGTACCTTCCTCCTTTAAAGATATTCTACCGTTGAACCTTTGACACGTTTGGCAACGTAGCCTACTTTTTAGATGAATCCTTGCTGCCATATTCAAATGGATGAACCATAGACATATTGTTCGAGAGTTATTGTGATGTAAAGAAAATATTCCCTTCTAGAACTTCCTTTCACTGTGTTCGAAAATTGTATGAGTGCCGGGAAAATAGGTGAATATGCAATGCGCACAACATAACGCAATAAATTCTCCCCCTTGCATAATACAACCTGGTATCACATTTTGATTGGATGTGGCCACTGGCCAGCCTACATAGCTTGGAAGAGCTTCTCCCTTGATCGGATAAACTACGGGCTAAAAAATTCCCGGAGGGACGGACCCAGCTTGTTTTGTGTCTTTGAGACCGCGATCTGTCAGACGTTCTGAGCTTGAATGGCGGGCATTATGATATGACGTGTTCTCTAGAATAATCAAACACTGTGATCATAAACTATTTCCATTTCTCTAATATTTTGTCAAAGCATGCCTCTGATACATGATACATAGTATGTGACCAGTGACCACACCAACTGAATAGACTATAATATGGATGAATAGCTATTTCCCTAGATAATAGAATTACTTGGGCCCTTCACACCAAAAGGGCAAGTGCTCAATGAATGGGTATCAGCTGAGCGTAGTGAAAGGGATGAGGAAAATCCAATAGACTGCTTTGCGCAATCTTGACCTAGCACAATACGGACCCTTTCACACCTAGGGGACACCACGAGGTCAGCTGATTTCGCCGGTAGAGTTTTGAGCAAGACTTGAAATATTACTTATATACTGAGAAATAGGCTGGTCCAGACTCCATCTCGTGTTTGTGTCGGAACAGTTTCTGTCGTGCGTGGCCTCTCCCGTTATCCAGCTCGCCGTGTGTGAGAACCCCGAGCAGTGTGGACTTGCCCGCGTCTACGTTACCCACCACAGCAACTCTGGGAAGAATTAATAAAATTGTACTTGTGAGAAACAAATAGAAAAAACTTTTTTTAACATTAAATGATTAAGTACAGTTAATAAATAGGAAATCTATCGAATACATAGGTATCATCTTTTTATTCTAGGAATGCTGCTACTGGTCACCACTCATGTAAATTCCCTACTTAAAAGAAGAAAAAAGGCTCTCTAGTGACATGACTAAGTACTCCACAAACTACATACAAACGGAACTTTTTTCAATCTAATGGGAATTGAATCCAAGACCTCTGGTATACAAGCTCCTTGTAGATATTATATTAAATTTATACTGTCAGCTAAGAGCCTGTTCCCACTTATTGTTTGGGAAAAATTGTGTAAATGTAATTTCTTTGTGTTATTATGTCACAACTTTGGTGCTCACTGCAGCATTGTAGGATTTTTCCCAATAAGTATCTCAATAATCCTAACAACCAATGTTTACCTACCATGCTGGCACCGGTCGCTATGCGCATTTACATGTCATAGCTACTCATTTTCCTCACGAGGCTGAGTGGACCCCGCAACAGCCAGTCACGGGATCAATCATTTGCATGATACAAATTTCTTGACCCCGCCGGGAATCGAACCCGGATCTCCCGCGTGCAAGGCGAGTGCAGTGACCACTACACCATGGGAGCTGACTAAAGAAGTATTATTATTATGATTATTATTATTATTATTATTATTATTATTATTATTATTATTATTATTATTATTATTATTATTATTATTATTATTATTATTATTATTATTATTATTATTATTATTATTATTATTATTATTATTATTATTATTATTATTATTATTATTATTATTTTATAAATAAATGGTCGATTCCTATGTAAAAAGTTGGGAAAAATCGAAATCTGAGGTCAACTCTCCGAAAAAATAACTGTAAGAGGTCGAAAATTCAATTTTTATTTACCGTTCTAATAAAAGAGTTAAAATATGTGTGACGTCAGACTTTACGCAGTTGTTTTTTTCGTCCGTTAGGTAGCGCCACTATGCAAGCGCGCTAGCGGAGGAGCAGAAAGAACTGCGCAGAAATGTATGCGCACAAACACATTAATGCGTTGCCTGCGAGGGAACTTTGCTCGGGACATTTGATGTGACGTCATCGCCTATACGGGAGCGTATGCCGTGACGTCAAAGTTCACGATTTACCGGTATTTTTTAAATCGATTTACCTCGGGATCTAGAAGTCGTAGAAGAAAAAGAAAAATTCCGTTGGTCCTCATTTTTCCTGCTCTATTTCCTGACTATTTTCCTGACTTTGAAACATCACCCAAGTAAGCGCAAGTGATCTATTGTTCATTGAAGCACTAGTTCTATACTGACAAACAGTATATGAATCAGAAGCAGACGTGAAAGGGTGTGCAAATTTTCATCTCTCTCTCTCTCTCTCTCTCTCTCTCTCTCTCTCCTCTTCTATGCCTGTACCCATAAAGTAAAAGTTTTTGTATTGATTTTCAGTAGGTTCGTAGATAGGTCTACACAAATTACTCCTAGACCGAGGCGTTCTCGGAACGCCTATGGCTTTCTCCTGTCCTTCATAATTATCTCTTCGCTTTTTTCCCGAGTAAGTTCAATTGTTCACTGAAGCACTAGTTCTATACCTACTGACAAACAGTATGAATCAGAAGAAGAAGTGAAAGGGTGTGCAAATTTTCATCTCTCTCTCTCTCTCTCTCTCCTCTTCTATGCCTGTACCCATAAAGTAAAAGTTTTTTTATTGATTTTCAGTAGGTTCGTAGTTAGGTCTACACAAATTACACCTATACCGAGTCCCATGTCTTATAGGTACCTTACATGATCATTAGTAATGTCATTACTAATGATGGAATTCCGGATTTTCTGATTATTCATCATCATTACTTGGAAATAATGACATTACTAATGATTGTGTAAGGTACCTATTATACACCTGTAGATACATTGGTTTCCCTATAACGAACACCGGATTATTTTCTCTCTAGTCTAGGAATCGATCCATTGACCTCCAGATTCTAAGTCCACCACGCTAACCGTACCACTGAGAATATGATTTTCAAATGTTAGTTACCCTTTGAGTGCTCTTTTAGATTATTCGGTCATACCTGGATTTCTTATTTATTATTATTATTTTTCAAGAGGTTTGATTAGAGGAAACTGTAATCGTTGAGATCTTATCGTCTCGAAAGCGAAGAGAGAAGGAAGACAGGGAAGGAGAGAGCCTGAAATTCCGAGAACGAACCTTATATAGGTATCTGTTTATGATAAAGTTCGCTTCGGTCGGGAATCGAACACGCGATCTATCGTTCTAATCTCCAAGCTAACTAGGCTGAAAGAAAGAAGAAGCCTAAGAAGAAGACGAAGAATAAGAAGACGAAGAAGAAGAAGACGAAGAAGCAGAAGAAGAAGAAGCTTAAGAAGAAGAAGAAGAAGCCTAAGAAGAAGAAGCCTAAGAAGAAGAAGAAGCCTAAGAAGAAGAAGAAGCCTAAGAAGAAGAAGAAGAAGAAGAAGAAGAAGAAGAAGAAGAAGAAGCAGAAGAAGAAGAAGACGACAACAGAGGTTGAGAATCTCAAAACTACCATATCCGACATGGAGGAGAAAGTACAATACCAGAGTGAAGAGAGGCTGAGAGACATCTGTGAATTGCTAGAAGCTTGCCAAACCAAGGTAAATGTTATAAATATTACTCAGAGTATTTCTGGAGGATCTTAAACATGGAGCAGACCAATGTCTTCCTGTGGGACTATAAATAGGGATCAGAGCAGCCAAACTCTAACCAGCCTGTTTAGCTGGAGGTTACAAGAGTTTTATCACATGCTTCATAGGATAAGCACAGGTCCATGATGGTTGACTGCGGTTTAGGACGGGACAAATAATCTTGGCTAGATACCATCAACCCCTCTCGGTGCAGCTACACCGCTACAAAAACAAATATTACTCAGCAACCTCTGTGCCCGAGTGGTTATTACACTAGACTTGTATTCCTATTTTTTCTCAAGATTGCTTTACATGTCGCTTGTGGCGTAAATAGGTTGAAATTGCCAATTTTATTATCTCATTTCTCACAATATTCGCATTGTAATAAACACTTGAAGAAACTGGAAAATAAAAAAGATCTTGAAATTCAAAGGTTCTAAGGGGTCCGAAAACGAGTCCCCGAATTCCCTGTAAGAACACATATTCTAATTTTACCGACTTTAGACATATTGTTCGAGAGTTATTGTTATTGTGATGTAAAATATTCCCTTCTAGAACTTCCTTTCACTGTGTTCAAAAATTGTATGAGTGCCGGGAAAATAGGTGAATATGCAATGCGCACAACATAACGTAATTCTCCTCCATGTATGATACAACCTGGTATCACATTGTGATTGGATGTGGCCAGCCTACATAGCTTGGAAGAGCTTCTCCCTTGTAAGTGCTAGGTCATGGGTTCGATTCCCGAGGGGGACGGACTTTTCCCGATACAGATTAGATTTTCTCTCGGAACTCCTGGCTTTCTCCTATCTTGATGTCCTTTTCTCTTCGATTTCTGGACGATAACACCTCAATAGTTAGTGTTCCCTCTATCAAACATTAAACTTGGAAAATAATGACTCGGAACGAGAGGAAAGGGGAGGATGAAAAAAAAGAATGTACTAGGGTGAATGTACCAGTAGTGCCTCGGTGGCGTAGTGGTCAAGACGCTCGCCTGGTAAACAGGAGGGCGTGGGTTCGATCCCAGCCGAGGTATGGAATTTTATCCTCATTTATTTGAGAATTTGACCACATAATAATGGAGCTCTAAGGGTTAGGAACGTATATCCTATTTAATTTCTGATAACATTTTTTGAATATTCGTGTTGTTTTGATACTACTGTAAAAAAAAGGCGCAGATGGTAGAGAACGCTTAAGGCGTTAACCTCGCCTAGTGGTTGCCTTCCACTCAAGAGTCTATTATTATTACCTATTCGTAAAAATTGCTTTTAAAACAATGTCGAGTGAGCTTTCTATTTTGATTCACCCGGTAGTTATGCCCGTAGTAAACTTCGAAATGTACGTACAAAGTATTGTAGTCAGGATATATATGTACATATAGCTACCTACTCTATATAGGTATTGTGTATTGTTACAGGCAAGTATATGAGTCTAGTACCACAGACCTGATGGTCTTCTTTCTTTTAGAGTTAGGTCACATTCAAATCAGTGGCGAATTTAGAAGATCGAAGTTAAGAAAGACTTGGAGTGTGAGGCAGAATCGTTTCTGAAGGGATGTCAGATTTCAAACTTCTAAAGGTGTGTCCAAACATAGTCGATCGGCTGTCGATCGACGAGCTAAATCTATGATATCGAAGCAGTGCCGGCGCTTCAGTCGATATCGATCGATGTCGATGGACGGTCGCTCAACTATGTCTGGACACACCTTAAAAATCATCAACATCTAGGTCTTCTATCAGGCTTGCCGGGAGGCGCCCAAACGTCAAGAGTTCGAAGGGTCGCCCGGCCTATATTGACACGAAATAGAGTTTGGATTAATTTAGACACATCCAAAAATCCACCTTCATCTACTCCGCGTCCTTATACAAGACAACCATGGAGCTTTCTCACACCCTGGAATCCCTGGATCCTAGATGGAGCATCACGACGAATGACTTGTCGCACAAACTCCACCTCGTAGGTCTTCATCATTTCTTTTCTCAAATTTCCATATGGCTTTGTTCTGTCCCAAGTAGCTAGCTGGCTCTCAGTCCAGGAAATATTATGTCTGATGTCAGTGTAGTAAATTCTCTGCCCGACTGAGTTCTGATGTTGTCCTCCTATCATTGTAATGAACTGACTAAGCATCTCAAACTGTCCTGCGAGGGGCGTTGAGAACATCACTTCAAATAGATCTGCCGCAGCTCTGTCGAGGTGCGAAGATCTTGTGTACGATGTCACGGCCTAAACTTTTGAGAAGATACGTCCTCTTTCCCATAGAAAAGTTCATCGAAATTCACAGGACTAAAAAGTACCAAATGTAGTAAATTCTCTGCCCGACTGAGTTCTGATGTTGTCCTCCTATCATTGTAATGAACTGACTAAGCATCTCAAACTGTCCTGCGAGAGGCGTTGAGAACATCACTTCAAAAAGATCTGCCGCAGCTCTGTCGAGGTGCGAAGATCTTGTGTACGATGTCACGGCCTAAACTTTTGAGAAGATACGTCCTCTTTCCCATAAAAAGGTTCATCGAAATTCACAGGACTAAAAAGTACCAAATACCTACCGTTCATTATACGGATTTATACGTAATATCAAATACGGTTCACACCTTTTTCATCATGAGCTCCAGGAAGTGAGGGAAATCAATGATGCCCTTTCCTTCAGGATCCACCTCCCTAATCATCTCCTCCAGTTCTGCCTCGGATGGGTTTCTCCCTAGGGATCTCATCACAATGCCCAAGTGTTTGGCTGTGATGGTCCCCGAACCATCCTTGTCAAATAGAGAGAATGCCTCTCTGAAATCATTCACTTGATCTTCCGTCAGAAATGAGTCCATGACGCGAAGCGAGTATTATTGAAGTGATTAAGAACTTTCGGAGTGGGAAGTGATTGAGACTTCAAAGCGACTTGGGATATTGAAAGGTCTCTTGTCCAGTTAAAAAAGTTTAAAAAGAAAAAGACACGAAACAGAAAGATATTTGAGTAATAAAATAACGAGATTTTACAACTGTGCAGTAAAACTTGGTAAAATACGACAGTATAGTTGGCTAATATCTTCTCCTAGAACCTAGACTCTTGGAGTCTTGGACTGGAGTCAAACCTACCTAAAAAGAGTAAAGCTGTGTACCTGTACACAGACACTCGACGACCGTGAATCGATGACTGAAACCGTCCACACTGCCTCGACAACATAAATTCACCTCGTCGACCGACCATCGCGTCGCGTCGACTTTGTGTGGACACAGCTGAAGATGTCACCGAAAGAAAGAAGATCAATCTCATACACCTAGCTACTCTTGTGGAAATCTGTTGAAGGTTTAGCGAAATGGAAGGTACATTGTCTTAAATCTACATTCAATACTAGCAACTTTGTGACTCGGTGCATTTGTCACATCCACTAATAAATATTGGCGACTTTGTGTGGACACAGCTGAAGATGTCACCGAAAGAAAGAAGATCAATCTCATACACCTAGCTACTCTTGTGGAAATCTGTTGAAGCTTTAGCGAAATGGAAGGTACATTGTCTTATATCTACATTCAATACTAGCAACTTTGTAACTCGGTGTATTTGTCACATCCACTAATAAATATTGGTATTAGTGGAAATTATCATTTGCCTGCGCTCAGATTTAAGACAGTCCTGCACTGGACACAGAAAACTGGTTTCTGCTCAACAATATTGAATGTTACGACTGAAATAGGGTGACTCGAAAATACTGAAGACTCTTCTGCACGCTGAGCCGAAAGACTCACGAATGCCATGAGTCATGACCAACAAACTCAGTATGTTTTAGGTAGGTAATGACCGGCATCATAATCAAAGTTTAAATTCGGTTTAAGATTAACTCTTGGAAGAAGCAATCTAATTGGTTGCTTTCAAATTTTTTAACCAAACAGATTATTTTCAAGATTTAAACTTGAACCAAGTTAAAACTCCGATTGTGGCCCCTAACCCTAAATGGTGTTCTGTTAAAATACTAGTCGGAATGAATTTAGTAGGTACTTATTAAGCTCAAAATGTTACAGGTCGCCTGTGAGGTTTTGTAAAGAAAATTTTACGATATCTACTAAGAAGTTCAAGTTTTGGATCACCTTATACTCCTTAACCTTTTATGCCTTGATCTTTCTTCTTCTTCTTTCTCTTCTTCTTCTTCTTCTTCTTCTTGTTGTTTTGCCACTGTATTACTCCAATATATTGCATCCACAGCATATGGGCTTGGACGTTTAACAACTTCTGCCTTATACTGGAGGAGGGGGAGGAGGAGGAGAGGAGGAAGAAGAAGGAGGAGGGCAGGTCACTCCGTAAAGATTTATGACTTAGGGCTTGTGTGCCTATGCTGTATAACGTAGAGACTTTATAAGATAACATACACCTATACTTTTATGCTTCATAGGTATCTACCCGTATATCTATAATTTTATTACTAATGATGGAATTCCGGATTTTCTGATTATTCATCATCATTACTTGGAAATAATGACATTACTAATGATTGTGTAAGGTACCTATTACATATATTATACACCTGTAGATACATTGGTTTCCCTGTAACCAACACCGGATTATTTTCTCTCTAGTCTTGGAGTCGATCCATTGACCTCCAGATTCTAAGTCCACCACGCTAACCGTACCACTGTGTTTAACCCACCGTGTCAACATGTAGGTGTAGTGGTTAGGGCAGTTGTCTACAGATCTGGGTTCTAGAGGTTGGTAGTTCATGTCCAGGACCGAAATTCAGCCAGAGATTTTTTTTTTTTTTTGTCATGGGGTTTGGAGAGGAAACTTGGATTTTACAAAGGAAGGTTTTTTGCAGCTTTAACGAAATCCTTTAGAGAGCTATTTAAAACTGCTTCCAACTGGATTTCTATGTGAAGCAAATGACTTTCCTCCCATACTTGATAGGTAGGTATAGGTAGGTACGGAAGTAGATGGTTAGGGAGGTACTTCGGTACTTGACTAAAACTAGATCGTGACTATCGTGAGTAAGTGTTTGCTGACGATAGAAACAAGCTGGGTTATTATATTCTTAAATTATGATTGGAAGTCTCAAAGTCTGGAACCTTCAGCTATGTAATGATTTTTATTACCCAGGTACTATGTTTTCAATTAGGCCCGGGACTACCAAGGAGAACCTAGCTTTTGCGAGGCACAATACCTATGTACCTACCTAATTTGTTTAATATTTAGTTTATTATTATTCTTGATTTGATTTTTTGATTTTACTTTCATGA
>NW_007378445.1:5537-75911 GCF_000475195.1 Diaphorina citri | reverse complement strand
CTGTGTACAAATTAGCTTCGTGTGTGTAAAGTTCTAGCCCGGAGCTGATTTCTTAGCCTCTACGTTATCAGCCTAGTCCTCAACACACAGGACATGATCAGTGGTGGCTACCCAGGACTGTTTGTACAACCTAGCCGGGCCTCGGGGCCCCTCTGACAATAATAATTTAGGTAATAAAAACAATATAGTGCTTACCTATTCATACTGCTGGATTATGACCTTTACCTATACCTGATAACCTTTAATATGGTCAAATTTTATCAAACAATATTGAGGATGAAATTCCACACCTCCGCTGGGATTGAACCGAAGCCCTCCTGATTACCAAGCGAGCGTTTTGACCACAATACCACCGAGGCAATATGGAGATATGGACCCCTTGTACCATTTTTTCCCCCGCAAATTAATAATACCTACTAGGTATACTTTCAGGTAAATAAGATATACATAGGTACATTTGTAAAGTTATTCTATTTTCCCTTTTGGGGGAAAAACTGCTGCTTCCGGGCCCCCTTGAAAAGGCCGGACCCGGAATAGATGGTCCCGGATAAAACTCCTATGATCGGGCCTGTGGGTGCCCCCGGGGTCATGTAACAGGGAACTGTGGAAGCTTGGACGTCTAGATTTTAATTAATGGATTTCTATCTTATGTTATTTTTAATTTAAATTAATTGTATTTATTAAAATACAAGTAAGAAGCTTTTCTCTTAGAACATCTTGGTTGGGGAAACTATTTATCAACACCGTAGACACAGTAGGTAAATAATAATAGGTTATATTTATTTGCTCCTCCAATCAAACTCAACTTGAAAGTCCAGTGCAGAAGAACAAAATATTGTAGCGTCTGCCATTATTTTGATCTCGATGTTCACCACTGCCTGTAATTATATGTTCTAATAGAATAACATGTACTTTGTGGTTAACTATAAGGAAAGTTTCACCCGTCAATCATTAAATCATTGCCTATAGAGTACCCAGGTCTTTGTTGTTATCTTGACCATTGTTATTTGTTATTAAACAAATTAGTTAATGAATGAGATAAGAAACTGTCGATTTCACCCGTTCAATCCCGGGATTAATGAAATGTTCGATTTTTTTTTTCTTTAATGGAATAGTATTAGTAAGGTAGGTACATATGTAACAGAAGTAACTAGAGTAAGTTACAATTATTTTCATTATTATTCTTCGACTTTGACGAAATTATGCAAGATGTAGGTAAAGGTTTACATTAGAATTCGGATTTTGGGTTTGATCTGACCTTTAAGGGTACCGTAAGTCTTCTTTCATGAAATTTTCATTTCGCAGAGGTTCTTCATCTGACTCAGAAGTTCTGAGAGAGTAATACAGGTTACTAAACCAAGTAGAAAGTTCCCCCTAACCTGACAGAGTTATCATGACGAAGTTGACGAACGTCAGCGAGAACCGCAACACGTTGATCATGAAACCCAAATCTAGCCGCACCAAGCCGCACATGAACCGCAAGTGTCCAGGCATCTGCGCCTGACGTAGCGTCATCAAGAGACATCGTCTGGTGTCAGGGGAACAGCGATACCACTCACTAGCGATCAGCGATTGCACTACACGACGATTGCAGTCATCTAACTTCTCCGATTCCAGAGTAAGATGAAGGTAGCCCACATTAATGAATATAAACTCAATGAGTATCGTGACCCGTTGAGTGATGGGTAGATGCTCCATGTAGGCAATCGAAACCCAAACCCAGCCGCACCAAGCCGCACATGAACCGCAAGTGTCCAGGCATCTGCGCCTGACGTAGCGTCATCAGGAGACATCGTCTGGTGTCAGGGGAACAGCGATACCACTCACTAGCGATCAGCGATTGCACGACACGACGATTGCAGTCATCTAACTTCTCCGATTCCAGAGTAAGATGAAGGTAGCCCACATTAATGAATATAAACTCGATGAGTATCGTGACCCGTTGAGTGATGGGTAGATGCTCCATGTAGGCAATTTGATATACGGATAAGATGGTCATGAGGAGGGTAGGACAAATCCCAAACACATCAAGGAGAGAGGCGATGAACTTCTGATACTGGAAGCATACGAGAGGAACATGTTGGGGAATTATAGGTGGTCCACTGTTATATGTAGGCCATTATTATATCCCAGTTTAAAACAAAACGTATATTTTTTGTAGCCTATAATTTTATTTCCTAGTGGCATAGCTCGGCTGGTTATCAGGAGGGCCCGGGTTCAATGAAGGAATTTTATCTCAATTTATTCTCAAACAAATGACCACGTAATAATAGGTTTCTTGGAGTAAAAATAGACAGCAAAAAGTTCCATGATCATAGTCCACTGTTATATGTAGGCCATTATTATATCCCAGTTTAAAACAAAACGTATATTTTTTGTAGCCTATAATTTTATTTCCTAGTGGCGTAGCTCGGCTGATTATGAGGAGGGCCCGGGTTCAATGAAGGAATTTTATCTCAATTTATTCTCAAACTAATGACCACGTAATAATAGGTTCCTTGGAGTAAAAATAGACAGCAAAAAGTTCCATGGTCATAAGTTATAGCAGTTATACCTAAGCAATGTACAGAAAACGAGTAAAATTTTATCAGGTTGAAAAAGCAATAGATTTGTAGGAACGCAGGCCAATGTTTCGCTGCATATGCTTTCTACATATGGGGGAAAACTCTTCTGCACGCTGAGCCGAAAGACTCACGAATGCCATGAGTCATGACCAACAAACTCAGTATGTTTTAGGTAGGTAATGACCGGCAAATCAAAGTTTAAATTCGGTTTAAGATTAACTCTTGGGTGATGCAATCTAATTGGTTGCTTTCAAAATTTTTAACCAAACAGATTATTTTCAAGATTTAAACTTGAACCAAGTTAAAACTCCGATTGTGGCCCCCTAAATGGTGTTCTGTTAAAATACTAGTCGGAATGAATTTAGACACCTATTAAGCTCAAAATGTTACAGGTCGCCTGTGTGGTTTTGTAAAGAAAATTTTACGATATCTACTAAGAAGTTCAAGTTTTGGATCACCTTATACTCCTTAACCTTTTATGCCTTGATCTTTCTTCTTCTCCTTCTTCTTCTTCTTCTTCTTTCTCTTCTTCTTCTTCTTCTTCTTGTTTTGCCACTGTATTACTCCAATATATTGCATCCACAGCGTATGGGCTTGGACGTTTAACAACTTCTGCCTTATACTGGAGGAGGGGGAGGAAGAGGAGGAGGAGAGGAAGGAGGAAGAAGAAGAAGAAGGAGGGCAGGTCACTCCGTAAAGATTTATGACTTAGGGCTTGTGTGCCTATGCTGTATATCCAGCGTAGAGACTTTATAAGATAACATACACCTATACTTTTATGCTTCATAGGTATCTACCCGTATCTATAATTTTATTATAGGTATTCTTAAATTATGATTGGAAGTCTCAAAGTCTGGAACCTTCAGCTATGTAATGATTTTTATTACCCAGGTACTATGTTTTCTTGTTTTCAATTAGGCCCGGGACTACCAAGGAGAACCTAGCTTTTCCGAGGCACAAAAACAGTAGGTAACCCTGGATGTACAATATGATTTTCAAATGTTAGTTACCCTTTGAGTGCTCTTTTAGATTATTCGGTCATACCTGGATTTCTTATTTATTATTATTATTTTTTTTCAAGAGGTTTGATTAGAGGAAACTGTAATCGTTGAGATCTTATCGTCTCGAAAAGGGAGAAGGAAGACAGGGAAGGAGAGAGCCTGAAATTCCGAGAACGAACCTTATATATCTGTTTATGATAAAGTTCGCTTCGGTCGGGAATCGAACACGCGACCTATCGTTCTAATCTCCAAGCTAACTAGGCTGAAAGAAAGAAGAAGCCTAAGAAGAAGACGAAGAAGAAGAAGCCTAAGAAGAAGACGAAGAAGCAGAAGAAGAAGAACCCTAAGAAGAAGACGAAGAAAAAGAAGCCTAAGAAGAAGACGAAGAAGAAGAAGAAGACGAAGAAGCAGAAGAAGAAGAAGAAGACGAAGAAGCAGAAGAAGAAGAAGCCTAAGAAGAAGACGAAGAAGCAGAAGAAGAAGAAGCAGCCTAAAAAGAAGAAGAAGAAGAAGAAGAAGCCTAAGAAGAAGACGAAGAAGCAGAAGAAGAAGAAGATGACAACGCTGTGTACAAATTAGCTTCGTGTGTGTAAAGTTCTAGCCCGGAGCTGATTTCTTAGCCTCTACGTTATCAGCCTAGTCCTCAACACACAGGACATGATCAGTGGTGGCTACCCAGGACTGTTTGTACAACCTAGCCGGGCCTCGGGGCCCCTCTGACAATAATAATTTAGGTAATAAAAACAATATAGTGCTTACCTATTCATACTGCTGGATTATGACCTTTACCTATACCTGATACCCTATAATATGGTCAAATTTTATCAAACAATATTGAGGATGAAATTCCACACCTCGGCTGGGATTGAACTCAAGCCCTCCTGATTACCAAGCGAGCGTTTTGACCACAATACCACCGAGGCAATATGGAGATGTGGACCCCTTGTACCATTTTTTTCCCCGCAAATTAATAATACCTACTAGGTATACTTTCAGGTAAATAAGATATACATAGGTAGGTACATTTGTAAAGTTATTCTATTTTCCCTTTTGGGGGAAAAACTGCTGCTTCCGGGCCCCCTTGAAAAGGCCGGACCCGGAATAGATGGTCCCGGATAAAACTCCTATGATCGGGCCTGTGGGTGCCCCCGGGGTCATGTAACAGGGAACTGTGGAAGCTTGGACGTCTAGATTTTAATTAATGGATTTCTATCTTATGTTATTTTTAATTTAAATTAATTGTATTTATTAAAATACAAGTAAGAAGCTTTTCTCTTAGAACATCTTGGTTGGGGAAACTATTTATCAACACCGTAGACACAGTAGGTAAATAATAATAGGTTATATTTATTTGCTCCTCCAATCAAACTCAACTTGAAAGTCCAGTGCAGAAGAACAAAATATTGTAGCGTCTGCCATTATTTTGATCTCGATGTTCACCACTGCCTGTAATTATATGTTCTAATAGAATAACATGTACTTTGTGGTTAACTATAAGGAAAGTTTCACCCGTCAATCATTAAATCATTGCCTATAGAGTACCCAGGTCTTTGTTGTTATCTTGACCATTGTTATTTGTTATTAAACAAATTAGTTAATGAATGAGATAAGAAACTGTCGATTTCACCCGTTCAATCCCGGGATTAATGAAATGTTCGATTTTTTTTTTTCTTTAATGGAATAGTATTAGTAAGGTAGGTACATATGTAACAGAAGTAACTAGAGTAAGTTACAATTATTTTCATTATTATTCTTCGACTTTGACGAAATTATGCAAGATGTAGGTAAAGGTTTACATTAGAATTCGGATTTTGGGTTTGATCTGACCTTTAAGGGTACCGTAAGTCTTCTTTCATGAAATTTTCATTTCGCAGAGGTTCTTCATCTGACTCAGAAGTTCTGAGAGAGTAATACAGGTTACTAAACCAAGTAGAAAGTTCATCCCTGTGAAAATAATATCATACAATAAATTAAATCAACCCTTATTTCTCCTCAGCCTAAAACGAGAAGTTTTTAATATACCTAATTATTCTCATGGAACAAAAAGAAAACAGGCTGAGATTGACTCATTAATTAAAATTAAAAAGTCTTTTTCATGTAGTTTTTTTCAAGCTAAAAGAAGAAAAAAAAACTAAGAACATTAAAAAAAAGATACTGGATAATTTTCTGAGAAATGGAAAAATAAAGACTTAATAAATAGCATTGGAAAGTTTTTAAATTGTAAAGATGTGCAAGGGAACTTTTACAGAGCTCTCGGGATAATGACTTACAACTTTTCATTTCGTTCTGCTAATGACAAGCCACTATTTTAAAAAAAAAAAAAAAACATCAGTGTCGGAATTATCAGCAATTGAACAAGTATGAGGGACTTAGTCTGGCTGAGGGACTATAAACAGAGAGTATTAGATCAGCGTCTAGCTAGGGGACTATAAAAAGGGGCATCCCGCTCGGAAAATTTTGTTTAGCCAAAACCAGTTGGCCTCAAAGCGATCACTCTTAAGCTGATTGAGAGGCCGACGACAAACGCCGACCCCATCTGAACATGGGAAAAGGCGAAGAAGAAGAAGAAGAAGAAGAAGAAGAAGAAGAAGAAGAAGAAGAAGAAGAAGAAGAAGAAGTATGAGTTCACCAGAAGATCATTTTTAAGGGGAAAATGTACCTACCCTCCACCACGGGACTAAAGAAATATTAGAGGTTAGCTTGGTTGGTAGCGCATCTGCCTTGTAAGCGCTGGATCGAGGGTTCGATTTGCGCCCGGGGTGGATTTTATCCTGAACGGATAAGGTTCGTCCTCGGAAAGTCTTCCTTCTCTCGTCAATTTTGGGACATTAAGACCTTGGTAGTTACAGGTAGTTCCCTCTATTATTGAGAACATCACTTCAAAATTAACTACTTGGTAGAGGGCACTAAAGAATAAAGTTGAAGCAAACGCTTCAAGCATGTAGAGGATTGAATAGACGGTCCAGTCATTGATATCTATGAAAGGTAACCAAAGCAACACAGGCAATCTCCTGTAGGGAGGTTTCGCATGGTACACAGACTTCATTAGAACAAGTACCCTCTCCGGGGGATCTACAAATGGTTGAGCAAGGAGAGTTACCCACATACCAACACACAGACACAGGATGCACTTCATGATTCGGGACTCCTTGGCTTTGTGCTTCTCGTAAATGCTGACATCAGAGATAGTGAACGTCCGTCCCATGAGAGCATACATGTTGAACACACGTGTGAGGCGGATATTAGTGATGAATATCTGAGTCGTGTAAGCTACAATACCAATCATTTCAAAGAGGCGTTGGAGGAACTCAGCCGTATCATGGATAGCATAGATGAAGACGTTTAGAGTGATGGAGATGCTGAAGAGACCCATACAGATGTAAGCGAAGCAGCTATAGCAGAACTGAACAATGTTGAGCCAGTGCTGACGGTGATGATTAGGCAAACTGTAAAGACCAGCGTAGTGGAGAATAATGAAGGATTTGAAACTATCGGGTGAGGGAAACTTCATGGTGAGACTTCTTATATACAGTATACTCGTACACTGAAGGATGTCTCCGACGAAGTATTTGTCAATCCAGGAGGAACACTGGTCAAATGAGAAGTCGTACTTGGATTACTAGACCTGACAGTGCTTTCTTCTGTGGTTCTTATTTTCTATTGACTGAGGGTAAAAAAATAAAATAAAAAAATAACAGGTTGAAATTAGATTCAAGCTGTCAGGCTAATGACGAGATATTTCCTATAACATTATAGGTAAAAAAACACTTAATAGGGGTTGGCATGTTCAACAATATTAGGTATACAGGGCATTTCAGAAATTCTGAATACCTACATAAATGTGAGGCTTCACTAGTCAATAAACAAAAGCGAGAATACCACAAAGTTTAACCTGGGTTTACACCTCATATTACAAACTATTTCTATCTGTGAGCATACTCCGAGACTGTTTGGGCATCACGCGGAATCGAATGGTGAAACTTTTAGAACTGTCCGACTTAATGTAATAGAAAGTCGTGTGATGTTCACACCAGATTTTTTTTAAGTCTTCTCTTTCTTTCTTCCCATGTTATACCTAGGTAGGTGTTGACTGTCATTATATACCTCAATTTTTGTATTCACCTCAATTTTTGTAATCACACAATTTTCCCAATTTCCTCGGACATAAACGTTGACGCGTGTTCTAAAATGCCTCACTAATCCAGGAGGGATGGGTCTAAGGTTATAAATAACCTTTGAACAAGCAGGATTTAGAATGTTTTTGTCATCGCATTTTCACATTGTATATCTTCAAGCCGTATGTTTTAGTGGAGATAAATCTTCACCGGATTTTTTCCCTCTAAAGTTTTAAAAATAAGGTGGGTATTTTGTTTATTTTTATCAAGACAATTACTGTGTGATCGGGGGCAGCCTAAGTGCTATCCCTCCCAGGAGTGGTTGAGATGCTCGCCTGGTGGTTGGGAGGACCCGAGAAACAGAACCTTATTTAACCTTTTATCTTTGACATTAGAACTTTGAGGGTTACCTAGGTGCTAGGAAATACGTGAAAACCGTAACAGGTAGTCGAGTTTCCTACCTTTCTATTTCTATTCATACGTAGAAGCTTAAATGAACGTACCATGGTCGACCTTATGCCTATGGAAAACTGCAAAATCCCTCAATTTTCGTTCGCAGGTACCTACCTACCTACCTCTGTACTTTTATTAAACCAGGGCTAGTAACAAGATGGCAGACATAAATTACCACAATTCCTATAAACTCTACCAGTATTCACAAGGATCAGTGTGGAAATTTATCGTCAATTTTATTTACTGCCACCGGTCACCATGAAACCAACTTTCTGTTCGTCCCTCTCATTGAAAAAAGTGCAAGGACATAAATATCGATGTCCCTCTATTTATTCATGAAGTTCTGTGTCCCTATTTATAGTATTTATCATTTCGGTTCATAAATAGTATGTTACTGGACTCTACCCCTTTTACATTTTTTCTACTTTCCTTTTCATCGTAAGATTTATGAAGGACTCTGGTTTGTTAGTCACATACCTACACTGAATAAAGCTGGAGATACATATGTCTTTCAATATGAATTTCCCTGTTGTACATGGATCCGTTTATATTGTATGTTCAACATGATTTATATGTCTCCATGTAGGAAGAACAGTAATGGAGTTTCAAAAACAAGCACGTACTGCAAGATGCAATGTTTTGTAGGAAATTAACTGCCCATATTTCAGATGTCCATGTTTTCGAAATTTAGATGTGCAAGGCCCATTTTGAAAGGGTACATGAATAATTTAAATGTAAGTAAATAAGAGAAGTATTGAGTAACAGTTTAAGGAGCTATAGAGCTCCCTGAGGAAGTGGGCACCGACGGGGCCCGAAGGCTCCGTCCTACCTATAATTAAGGCAATGAGTTCTTTTCTACCACAATTCCTTTAATTAATACAAAAGGTCAACTTTTTGGACGGGCCAACTTGCGCTCACATGGCTAGGTTCGTGTTGGCCCCAAGACCAAACACATGTAGCTGCCCTCATGCTGAAAGGGAGAGAGAGCGGGAGAGAGAGAGAGAGAGAGAGAAAGAAGATTGGCTCGTACAGCACACACCATACCTGCACACATCATTATTTGAACATAACAGTCAGTAATGAAATAATCGCTTGAAATAATACCCCCCCCCTCCCCCGAAAGAGAAAACACTAGGTATTCTGCCATAAAAATTCTGAGAAAAAAAATATATAATAATATCTCGGAATACACTCGAAAAAAAAAAAAAAAAAAAAAAAATTGGGGATAACTTGCCTTTGAAAATTTTTCAACAGGTATCAACAATAATATAGGTATTAACCATTGAAAATAATGGCAACAAGAAAACCAAAGAAGGTTAGTATTTTGAAGGCAACAACAAACATTTAGAAGACGCTGTCAAAGTAAAAGTAGGTACCTACCTATGTCAGCCTAGTCTGTTTGGAGGGTAGAGCTAGTCTGCTGCCTTGTAAGCATTTGGTCGCGGGTATGATTCCAGCCTGGGGTAGATACCATCCTAAACAGATAAGGTTCCTTCTTGGAACGGTTGGCTTTCTTATATCCTATCTTCTTTCTCTCTTCGCTTACGGGACGATAAGACCTTAGCAGTTATAGTTCCCTTCATGATACTTCTAAAAGAAGGTACCTATGGATATTTGGAAATACAATTTTTTCGCAGCCTAGTGTATAGTGTCTCGGAATATAATTGAAGGAGCCATACTGTCTTGCTGATAAAAATAAATTGCCCAAATTTCCCCGGGTCATGAATTTTCGCGAATTATAAATCTTCAGTGTTCTTCATGAAGGGGAGGGGGGTGAAGATTGAAGATCCCTACAGCATGTTGGCAAAGCAATGTCCGAAATGTGTGGACATTTTCTTAGAGAAGGAAATTAGCAATAGTGCATTGAATGTATTCCAGATCAAGTTAAGCAACGTTGCAGGTGATTATTATCCGGATGGGTGACCATGCGGACAATCACGTGCTGCTGACTTTTCAAGGACAGCTCATGCTGCACGAGGTGAATGTGAGTAACTGATTGAACTCCCAGCAAAATGGTGAGGCCATGATCTTAGCAGACAAAAGGACTGTTCCCTAGATATCAACAACTGGACAAAAATCTCAAAACGATGTGGGAAATTTTCTCCTTTATTTCCCACATATGTATCTACCACATACAGTTGACACGTTATTTAGGGGGCACCTTATATGCGAGCAGATTGCCAAAATACGTTCCATGTACCTACCTATGCTTCCGAACGACAATTTATGATCGGAATTATTATAATCACCCTCCCCTCCCTCCTCCCTCGCTTGGCGTTTAGCGTTATCACCCCTTCTACCTTTCACATCAGTTTGCACAGAATTTCGACGAAACAATGTCGAGTGACACATTTTGATTTGATGAATTCGTTGGAAATCGTTGGGCACAGGTTCAACAGTCATGACCTGGTCGCTACGGACGCACGTAACCCTCAGGTGTGACTAATGGGTTAATATTTCCCGACGTGTTTTTTGACCTCTGTTTCGACAGCTTTGAAGTTTTTGATCGTCTTCTTTTGACGTGTATTATCATCTTCTCTTGATGTTCTTCAATTTGTTCATTCAAAGCATTTTTTGTTCATTTATACCTATTGTTGTCAATAAAGTTAAAATTCAAATTCAATTCAAATTGTTTTCCTTATACTAAAACTACCTTACACTAAATATTCGGCTTGAACGAGCAATCTGTTGGGTTTTAAAGCTATACGCTATACCTATATGAGTTCCACGATCACTAAGTACTTCTACTACCTACAGTACTATCATAAAACTAAAAGATTATGAATTGAAAAATCATGGTTTAGCACGGTTGAAAGTTACTTTATTTCTACAACCTACAGTACTATCATAAAACTAAAAGATTATGAATTGAAAAATCATGGTTTAGCACGGTTGAAAGTTACTTTATTTTATATCTGATTGTAATCACGTAATCAGTAATCAACATGAAATAACCCTTCATAAGAAACAATGGAAAGTAATGTTTTCAGTCCAAATTATTTGATGCATCGTCTTCTTTTGATTTATTTCATCATCTTTTGTTTGTGTTTTTCGTGATCTTCTTTTGACGTGTTTTGTCTCTTTTTTTCTGGCGTATTTCATCATCTTCTATACCTATTTGATTCTAGATATGTACCTACTCATGTACTCATACATGGACTTTATGTGTTGTCCCACCAAATCTTCTCCAACTGACAACACTTTGGTCTTCTGAGATTTCTTTTCTGCTCATTAGTACTAGTTTTCTTGTTGTTACCTTGTTAAACATTCAAGTGTTTCCTGTGATAAGTGCTGCCTGAACATTTCTGCTGAGTGTTTGGTAGGTATCTCCAAGTTCTATCTTCAAATCATTGTGCTTTGACATCTTCGTTAGCTCTGAACTCTTGTAGAGATAAGTTTATCTGGATTTGCTTTATTATCAATTCTTCTTCCAACACGCCTGTGACAAGGTTCAATATTTATTACACCGGGGCGCCACTATCGTCAGAGGATAACTCTCGCTGAACTGCCCAACTTGGAAATTTAAGACCAACGTCAACTGACTTCCTGGAACAAGTTGAAAATTTATATCTCTATAACAAATAGCTTGATATAGCGTTATAATGGATAATATATTCCCTATACCTAACAGATGATTTTATTCTAGCCCATGTATAACGCATAGAATGTTTATTTCTTATCTAAAAACCAGAACTTTTTCGACTAGAAGTCAGAAACAGCTTAGGCCAAAAAAAAAAGAGTGAAGTGGCGAACTTAGCGCAGCTAGCAGTTTAAAAGAAGCAACAACTTCATACCGCACAGAACTGAGAGCAAAAAGCTCTAAGCTCTTTGCTCTCAGCTTCACTCTGTTTTTGTTCTCAGAAACCTTTCATCGCATCGAAGCAAATGATCTCAGAAATAAAGATATGGATAGATCTGTCACATTTTGAAAAGGAATTGGAGCTCTAATGAATTGCTCTATGCTGTCCAAATTAATTTGCCATGCAGGAGTCAAAATGGGACGTTCGATTCCTAAAGTCTGCAGGAAATTTGTAACCTCTATTATTTTTCCAAAAATAAGTACCTAGGTGGTAAATATAATAATAATTTATCGGCTCGGTTTTCGGTAATTTGGTAATCAAATTGGTTCATTTTGACCGACACAATCACAACACGAGGATGCAAATCGTGGAGAAACTTGAACCAAGAGCAACAACCAGTTCCTGGGATCAAATTTACTATTATCACTTTGCTTACTACGAGAACAACAATGGTCCGTGGTCGGCCAGCTTCTAAATACTATCCCAGTTTCCAATCTTCCAATTTGCCGAGCGGGTACCAGCAGGTACCTCTAGCTGTTTAGTACATACTCTATTATACCGGCCACTCAAGCTCAAACTGTCGTCAGACAGTTGGAACATGTATAGTGGGAAAAGCTTCAGACCTAGGTCTCTCACACCGTCTTAGAGACCTGGGTTGGAACCTTTTTCCGCCTCACACGTTAAGGCGGTCTGATCTGTCGGACGGTCTGATCGCGAGTGACGGGCATTACCAGAAAATTCAGTACGTGCATAAGGAGTAAGAATAACTAAAAATTTCACGATTCTAAGCAATGTACAGACAAATCTACAATTTTATTTATATAGATAGATAGATCTGATTGTAATCACGTAATCAGTAATCAAGATGAAATAACCCTTCATAAGAAACAATGGAAAGTAATGTTTTCAGTCCAAATTATTTGATGCATCGTCCTCTTTTGATTTATTTCATCATCTTTTGTTTGTGTTTTTCATGATCTTCTTTTGACGTGTTTTGTCTCTTTTTTCTGGCGTATTTCATCATCTTCTATACCTATTTGATTCTAGATATGTGCCTACTCAGGTACTCATACATGGACTTTATGTGTTGTCCCACCAAATCTTCTCCAACTGACAACACTTTGGTCTTCTGAGATTTCTTTTCTGCTCATTAGTACTAGTTTTCTTGTTGTTACCTTGTTAAACATTCAAGTGTTTCCTGTGATAGGTGCTTCCTGAACATTTCTGCTGAGTGTTTGGTATCTCCAAGTTCCATCTTCAAATCATTGTGCTTTGACATCTTCGTTAGCTCTGAACTCTTGAAGAGATAAGTGATCAAACAATCTTTGACATCTTCTTCAGGTTAGATTTTAGCAAAAATCGACTAAAATTTTTTTTAGGAAGGAACTTTGATTTTTCTAATTTTTGTTTTTATGACTACAATTTTGGAATACCACTGGTTCGATAGCATTCTTTAAGCCCATTCTTTTGATAAAATTGGATCTTGAAAAAGTTCGTCCAGTTCAGACTTATGTAGCGTAGACCCACAGGTGGGCCAATAAATGGTACGTTTTTTAGGTGGGCGAATAAATGGTACACTTACCCTATTCCATCACATGTGTTTTTGTGGTACTCAAAGGTACCATGCGAGCCGTTCGTGCAGTCGACAATTCAATGTTTCAACTGTTGGAAATTTGGACACACCTCCAAAGCCTGCAAATGTAAATCAGTGGTATGTAAAAAATGTTATCAAATTGAAGAGCCTGAGCATGTTTGTAAGGCAGTTCTCAGCTGCCTGAATTGTGATGGGATGCATAACCCCAAGAGTAAAAACTGTCCGGAACTCCAAAGACAGGTAAATATTAAAGCATTAATGAGCTCGCGAAATATGTGTTTCCAAGAGGCAGCTATGCTGATCCCGCCTAGCAAGAAAGCGAAAACATTTGCGATTAAAACAAGCAATGCGTTTAGTGTACTTGAAGGTCTTGAAGAGAACTTTCCCTCACTAGTCAATACCAATGAGTATGATAGTCAAGCACCTATTGATAAATATGTTGCTCCCCCCTTGCCTTATAAATCTACCCAATCTCAACAGAATAATAATAGAACGATAAGTAAAGCAAAGAAGAGAGATTCGAAGCCTGAATATAATTTCAATGTTACGAAGAAAAGCAGAAACAATGTAGTGAAGGAAAAAGCCGAGAATACAGTTGCTCCTTATTTTTTCAAGTTGTGCGCGGAGAGAAAGTTGGAACAAAGTCAACTCCAAAGTTCTCAAGATACCCAGTCTACTTTTAGCAATTTTTCAAATGATGCCCGCAAAGCTGCCCCTCTTTCTTCAGTCCAGAGCCGATTGGTCACTGCTGCCTAAAAGCAGAAACAATGTAGTGAAGGAAAAAGCCGAGAATACAGTTGCTCCTTATTTTTTCAAGTTGTGCGCGGAGAGAAAGTTGGAACTAAGTCAACTCCAAAGTTCTCAAGATACCCAGTCTACTTTCAGCAATTTTTCAAATGATTCCCGCAAAGCTGCCCCTCTTTCTTCAGTCCAGAGCCGATTGGTCACAGCTGCCCCAGATGTGAAAACCATTTCCAATGTTTCTTTGATTAATTATAATACTCGTAATAATCATAATTATGATGGTGAAGACTTGATGGATACTTTTCCATCAAGTCCAGATCTGTCATAATTATTATTATTACTACTAATATTTGATATATGGGATTAATAGGTATCTTCGGGTACCTACCTTCGGGTTTTCTATTATCTTACATTTTTTTTTTTTTTTTTTTTTTTTTTTTTCTTTTTTTTTTTTTTTTTTTTTGAAACAAGAAAGAGAGAGAAAACTTGTCCATGTTTGTTGAAAGTTGCCATGAAAAATGAAAAGTACTTCATTCCCGTCAAAACTTTCTTCCAGTGAACATTTGAAAATTTTGCTCCGTGTTGAGTTAAGTTTTTTTCAAGGTTCTAGTAAGAATTCAGTTCTGATTTTTTGCCAAAAGCCTCATTTTTTGACGTACTTTTCGTTTCTGTTATTGGTTTAAGCGTACCTATCGCCCTTTGTGCTTTTTTTACCATTTGAACTTTCTAGAAGTCATATCGTAAAATTTATTTTCATACTAGCCAGTTACTATAATTCTGGCTGTTTATTGATTGAAGTTTTTGAGACATTTTGAAGTCCAGTGTGCGGATTGTTTATATTTTCAGAAGCAGGAGTGTTTGCAGCCAGTGAGGTGTTTATTTCATTGATTATGGTGAAGTGTTTCACCATGATCTAATCATGGATGAAATACAGGCGGGTATGAAGCCCCCGGATGATCCGGGGGCACATGGAGGAGGTGGAGGAGAAGGTGCTAGTGGAGGTGATGTGACGGTGAGACCACCCAGACCTAAGTTTTTGTATGAGGAAGACTTTGATTATGAACATTATAAAGTTCTCGTTCAACCTGTAAGTTCTAATGGGTCTAACTATTTGAGCCTTCATAAGCTTGGTCAGGCACTTGTTAATGTGACTCAGAAAACAACTGAGATCATAAGAAAGGAGAGACTGTCACGGAACAAGGTACTTGTTGTTTGTACAAACGCGAAATGTGCGAACGCTCTGGTTAACAAGGAATATAATTTCTTCATTCCTATGAATTATGTTACACGATCAGCGATCATTAGAGATATTGATGTTGAGTTTTCTTCGGTGTTTTTCGTGGGGGGGGGGGGGGGTGAAGATTGAAGATCCCTACAGCATGTTGGCAAAGCAATGTCCGAAATGTGGAGAAGGAAATTAGCAATAGTGCATAGAATGTACTCCAAAGGATCAAGTTAAGCAACGTTGCAGGTGATTAGTATCCGGATGGGTGACCATTCGGACAATCACGTGCTGCTGACTTTTCAAGGACAGCTCATGCTGCACGAGGTGAATGTGAGTAGCTGATTGAAATCCCAGCAAAATGGTGAGGCCATGATCTTAGCAGACAAAAGGACTGTTCCCTAGATATCAACAACTAGACAAAAATCTCAAAATGATGTGGGAAATTTTCTCCTTTATTTCCCACATATGTACCTACCACATACAGTTGACACGTTATTTAGGGGGCACCTTATATGCGAGCAGATTGCCAAAATACGTCCCATGTACCTATGCTTCCGAACGACAATTTATGATCGGAATTATTATAATCACCCTCCCCTCCCCCCTCCCTCGCTTGGCGTTTAGCGTTATCACCCCTTCTCAAACCATACACCTTGTTTGAATGATGCTTTCCAGAGTGGAAATCGACAAAACCGTTCTACTATGGATAATCTGATGTGGCTTGAACATGAAGTGCTTACAGCTTTCCAGAAAAAAGAAGTTGTTGTGGCAATTCTATTGGACATTGAAAAGGCGTATGAGAGAACGACATCCTTATCAGTGATAAGAAAACTATCCAATGCCGGAATAGGAGGACCTCTGTTCAAGTATGTCCAGAACTTCCTAAATAGACCGCGGATATGTGTGAAGATTTGGAATACTTCATCGAATACACATGAATTAGATAATTCTATCAGACAAGGTTCATCACTTTCCGGAAACATATTTGGATTATCAGTGGCGGATATTGGTCAAGTGATCCCACATAATGTCAACCACAGTATGTTTGTCGATGACAAAATTATTTTCATGAGACATCATGATATAGAGTATATACAAGAGACACTTCAAGCAACTCTTGACAAACTTTTTGATTGGTCTAAAACAAATGGGTTAAAATTTTCATTAGAAAAAACATTTGGTATGGTTTTCACGAAGAAAAGAGAATTAATTGCCCCACGATTATATTTCAGTGAACACAGAATTGAGTTTCAACGTGAGATAAAATGGCTGGGCCTTTATTGTCACGTAATCAGTAATCAAGATGAAATAACCCTTCATAAGAAACAATGGAAAGTAATGTTTTCAGTCCAAATTATTTGATGCATCGTCCTCTTTTGATTTATTTCATCATCTTTTGTTTGTGTTTTTCATGATCTTCTTTTGACGTGTTTTGTCTCTTTTTTCTGGCGTATTTCATCATCTTCTATACCTATTTGATTCTAGATATGTGCCTACTCAGGTACTCATACATGGACTTTATGTGTTGTCCCACCAAATCTTCTCCAACTGACAACACTTTGGTCTTCTGAGATTTCTTTTCTGCTCATTAGTACTAGTTTTCTTGTTGTTACCTTGTTAAACATTCAAGTGTTTCCTGTGATAGGTGCTTCCTGAACATTTCTGCTGAGTGTTTGGTATCTCCAAGTTCCATCTTCAAATCATTGTGCTTTGACATCTTCGTTAGCTCTGAACTCTTGAAGAGATAAGTGATCAAACAATCTTTGACATCTTCTTCAAACACGCCTGTGACAAGGTTCAATATTTATTACACCGGGGCGCCACTATCGTCAGAGGATAACTCTCGCTGAACTGCCCAACTTGGAAATTTAAGACCAACGTCAACTGACTTCCTGGAACAAGTTGAAAATTTATATCTCTATAACAAATAGCTTGATATAGCGTTATAATGGATAATATATTCCCTATACCTAACAGATGATTTTATTCTAGCCCATGTATAACGCATAGAATGTTTATTTCTTATCTAAAAACCAGAACTTTTTCGACTAGAAGTCAGAAACAGCTTAGGCCAAAAAAAAAAGAGTGAAGTGGCGAACTTAGCGCAGCTAGCAGTTTAAAAGAAGCAACAACTTCATACCGCACAGAACTGAGAGCAAAAAGCTCTAAGCTCTTTGCTCTCAGCTTCACTCTGTTTTTGTTCTCAGAAACCTTTCATCGCATCGAAGCAAATGATCTCAGAAATAAAGATATGGATAGATCTGTCACATTTTGAAAAGGAATTGGAGCTCTAATGAATTGCTCAATGCTGTCCAAATTAGTTTGCCATGCTGGAGTCAAAATGGGACGTTCGATTCCTAAAGTCTGCAGGAAATTTGTAACCTCTATTATTTTTTCAAAAATAAGTACCTAGGTGGTAAAAATAATAATAATTTATCGGCTCGGTTTTCGGTAATTTGGTAATTCAAATTGGTTCATTTTGACCGACACAATCACAACACGAGGATGCAAATCGTGGATTGTGGAGAAACTTGAACCAAGAGCAACAACCAGTTCCTGGGATCAAATTTACTATTATCACTTTGTTTACTACGAGAACAACAATGGTCCGTGGTCGCCCAGCTTCTAAATACTATCCCAGTTTCCAATCTTCCCATTTGCCGAGCGGGTACCAGCAGGTACCTCTAGCTGTTTAGTAGTACATACTCTATTATACCGGCCACTCAAGCTCAAACTGTCGTCAGACAGTCGGTAAAAGCTTCAGACCTAGGTCTCTCACACCGTCTTAGAGACCTGGGTTGGAAGCTTTTTCCGCCTCACACGTTAAGGCGGTCTGATCTGTCGGACGGTCTGATCGCGAGTGACGGGCATTATCAGAAAATTCAGTACAATTCCCGCGGGGGTCCTCTTGTTGAATAAGCTCTACAATTTACTGCATCACCAAATGGAAATAGGCCAATTACAATACAATCTCTCATTGCCTATCAGACGTCAGTCTCTCGAACGATGCTGTTGTATTGACGTTACTTATCCAAATTTGGCGGTGGGCAGGGCGACTATTATTTTCAGAAGAGAGTTTAACTAAAATTACCAATAGGACCTATAGGTAAATGAGAAGTATGGAACTGGTTCTACTTATCAGCATAAACACAGATCACGTGATGGAGTATGGGCGACAATGTGTTCAGCGCGTGTATCATAATATATATTATGCTGATGGTCATATACCTAGATGTATGTACCGACCTATAGGTAAATGAGAAGTATGGAACTGGTTCTACTTATCAGCATAAACACAGATCACGTGATGGAGTATGGGCGACAATGTGTTGAGCGCGTGTATCATAATATATGCTGATGGTCATATACCTAGATGTATGTACTTATCTATATAATTATGTATATAACTTGCTTCACGTGTGTTAGATTTATATTTACAAAGTGTGGGCATGTTAGGCTCATTCCCCGAATTCGCTCAATGAGGGAAAAAATAGCTCACTCCGCGGAACAAAAAATGCAAAATGCTCATTCCCCGAAATTCGGCAATTGAGCAACTGTAAATAGCTCAGTCCGCGGACTGAATTTATGCAAAAGCTAAAATTGCCGAAATCGGCCATTGAGCATCATGAGATTGAAGAATAAACTGCTCACTCCGCGAAGTGGAAATAAGAAATGCCAGACCGCGGATTGTGCGTTTTGAAAAATGCTCAAAACTATGGGGAAAAAAAACAGGACGTATTTCCGGATAGATTTGAAAAACCGGATACACGATTTTGATGAGTGATCATTTTGACATGCTGAGAGACAATGAAAATATTCCGAAGACAATAAGAAATAGAATGGATGAACTCTCAGTCTTAAATAGAACTGAAGTAGCCAAAAA
Source organism: Diaphorina citri (assembly GCF_000475195.1). Taxonomy (NCBI): domain Eukaryota; kingdom Metazoa; phylum Arthropoda; class Insecta; order Hemiptera; family Psyllidae; genus Diaphorina; species Diaphorina citri. The sequence goes on along the minus strand of NW_007378445.1, from coordinate 56,532 downwards.
CATTTTTATGAGGGAGAACCAAACGCCGCCCTGGATAATAGCATCCCCCACTATAATTTACCTGTTGAATGAAAACAAGAAATCTTTAATCCCTCAGCAAGCAAGAAATTCTTTTTTAGAATTTAAAAGTCAAAATTTGGACAGTTTGTTCATATTCACTGATGGAACAAAAACGGCAACCAACACGGGTTTCGCTTATGTGAGTGGTGACCTTTGTCAAACTTACAGGCTAAACCCACTATCAAGTATATTTACAGCAGAAAGCTTAGCAATTCTTAAATGCCTAGAATACATAATGTCCTTAGTCATAGTAGACAACTTTAACTTTCGGTCGGTGATTATCTGTTCGGACTCAAGAAGTTCATTAGAAGCTCTCAGAACTCAGTTCACCCTAAACGAAATATCATTTAACATATTATGTACGGTTCACCAATTAAAAGCACGAGATATAAACATAAAGTTCTTATGGATTCCGAGTCATTGTGGTATTGTCGAGAATGAACGAGTAGATCAGGCGGCGAAAAACTCCATTTATGCTCAGCTCTTGAAATCAGTGGTTGTAAAGGATGTAATTATTCAAAGTAAAAAGACGATCTTAAATGAGTGGAAAACTGATTGGTTGGAAAATCAACTTTATGAGAGAAACAAATTACGAGAAATTAAGAAAGACATAAAAACTTGGAAAACAGTTCATTGGAGAAATCGAAGAGATGAAATAGCAGTTTGTAGACTGAGGATTGGACACACGAAACTTACTCAAGAATATTTATTTAAAAAAGATGCCCCACCTGAGTGTCGAACCTGCGGAGTTGTTCTTACCATAAAACATATCTTAACCCAGTGTAAAGCTTATGCAGCATTAAGGAGAAAATGGAAATTAGAGAGTACAATGGAGAAAATTTTACAAGATGATCATGATATTGTTTTGAGATGTATAAATTTTATCAGAGATTCAAAACTTTATTCTAAATTGATGTAATACGGTTATCTGTCAAATAGGTAGTCAATTTAAAACAAAATAATATCGATTGATATAGGATTATTTTATAGGTAGGTTCAAAGATTGTTGAGGTTAAATGTATTTTTATTTGTGTAAATTTTCTATAGAATTGTAATGATAGCAGATGTATGTAAACCCTTGTTGTAAAAAAATATACATCTATAAAATTGTTCAAAAAAAAAAAAAAAACAATACAATCTCTGATTGCCTATCAGACGTCAGTCTTTCAAACGATGCTGTTGTATTGACGTTACGTATCCAAATTTGGCGGTGGGCACGGCGACTATTATTTTCAGAAGAGAGTTTAACTAAATTTATATGACCTGACTTGGATTCGAACCACTAACCTCCAGATCCGAAGTCTACCTTGCTAATTACTACTGATGTTGGTAAGTATCATGAGGTAATAATTTGCTTCTTTCTCTCCAGATCAAACTATTCAATAACATTGATTTCATCACCATAAACACACCCCCTGCAATTTTGCCACAAAATGCTGCTCCTAATAACTAATAACAAAACGTTTATTACAAAATCCACCCTCACTATAACACTGCTCTAAAAATGGTGTGAACATCACACGACTTTCTATTACATTTGCAGAATACGTAGGTATTTGAAAAGAAATAGAAAGTAAAAAATAGAAAGTAAAACCCCTCCCCCGAAAGAGAAAACACTATTCTGCCATCAAAATTCTGAGAAAAATATATATAAATATATAATAATATCTCGGAATACACTCGAGAGCAAAAAAATTGGGATAACTTGCTTTTGAAAATTTTTCAACAGGTATCAACAATAATAGGTATTAACCATTGAAAATAATGGCAACAAGAAAACCAAAGAAGGTTGGTATTTTGAAGGCAACAACAAACATAACACCTGCCTATGACAGCCTAGTCTGCTTGGAGGGTAGAGCGTCTGCCTTGTAAGCGCCAGGTCGCGGGTATGATTTCAGCCTGGGGTAGATACCATCCTAAACAGATAAGGTTCCTTCTTGGAACGGTTGGCTTTCTTACATCCTGTCTTCTTTCTCTCTTCGCTTACGGGACGATAAGACCTTAGCAGTTACTTCCATTGACGTCCTCATGCGTTTCTTGAAAAGAAACAATTTCCTCAAACTCCTTTAGATGGTTATTTTTTTCTCCCTGCAAATGGCCTTGTTGCTAAATTGTATCAAAAATAAATAAATTAAATAATATTCTGGTGCTCTTGTTGACCCAACACCTAACTGGGGAGAATGGTGTGTCTTCTCGCCCATTTGATTTCAAATAATAGCGCCTTGGGTTCAAAAGTTACCTGTCTCCATTTTTAGGGAATTTCTGTCAATTTTTTGGTGCTCTTGTTGACCCAACACCTAACTGGGGAGAATGGTGTGTCTTCTCGCCCATTTGATTTCAAATAATAGCGCCTTGGGTTCAATAGTTGCCTGTCTCCATTTTTAGGGAATTTCTGTCAATTTTCTCTTTCTTCATCTCGGTGTATAGCATAGGAGTTGGCGGCATATTCCATATCCATATCCATACACATCATGATGGATCTTCCTCTTCTTCATTTACACCCTGTACCTATGTAGAAAACATAATGTAGAACTATTGTTTTGTAGTTATATGTCAGGTGAGGTGGGTATGTCATATTTAAATTTGGTGCATATTAAGATTTTGCAGGTTAACATCCAAATTCGTGTATAATTAGTTGACCTCATCTTAAATTAGAGGCTAGAGGTAAGTACCTAATGTGTACCTACATAGTAATACTCAGTATTAGGTAGGTATATACATACATACATAGTAATACTTGCTTATCTATTGCATCAGATTGTTTTGTCAAATCTTCTTTTTCCCTGTCGAAATTTAGAAATCTGATGTTACATCAGTATAACATTGTTACACACAACATGTGAATTGTGAAAACTGTCGCCAAAATTTCTCTCACATTCGGAATTTTACGGACGTCCATGTTAAATTTATCATGTTTTGGCGAAAGAAAGAAAAACTACAGTCTTCAGTGGGAAACAAAATCAAATCTGTTACATCAGTATAACATTGTTACACACAACATGTGAATTGTGAAAACTGTCGCCAAAATTTCTCTCACATTCGGAATTTTACAGACGTCCATGTTAAACTTATCATGTTTTGGCGAAAGAAAGAGCCTTCAGTGGGAAACAAAATTGCTGCCCAAAATTCGATTTCTTCTGTTTTCTCATGTTTTTCTCGATTTTCCGGGTTTAACACTTTGAGTGCTATGTCGGTCATATTGAGAGACAGCCACTTTATTGCGGGGCCATGTCTCTCAAAATGAATGACGTGCAGTCTACCTACAATAAACTTTCTGGACGTCACTTTGTACATATTAGGAGACCTTTGTATAGTTTGGCCTCTAAGGATGATGACATTTTAGGCTTGGCACACGAAGTGTTAAACATTTACAAAAGGGGAAATCCTATGAGGAAAAAACAACGTGAAAAATCTACAACAATATGTCTTCTTTGTTTTACGGCAGAACGGTTAATTTAAAACCGTTCGTTATTCGTTACTGACCCTCACAACACACTTGATTGTTTTATTTATGATCTCTCCGCTCCGGCTAAATTTAAACCTGCCTTTGAGTCCATAGTGTTTTTTTTTCGTATTGCCTTAGCGTTCATTTCCATTTCATATTTCTACCATTTTAGTAGCTGGCCTAGACTAGCTGGGCATTCTCGTAGTGCATGTCAATTTCAAAATAATGAAATCTTAGAGAAAGACTCTCCCGGTTAGTACCTTTCCAGAGGTCTAAGAGAAGTAAAAACTTGGACTGGGCCGGGAATCGAACACGACATCACCAGCATGCAGTCCAGAGTTTTTGTTACATTCGTTACATGTTATTAGCGTCACCGTTCCACTAAGGACGTTTCCGATATTATGTATGTACCTCCGAGTAGAGCGTCCCAAAATAGAAACGGCAGAGTCAATGTCAGGGCTATTATGGACGCTAATACATTTCGATATGGCAAACTACATAGCCAGTTAGCCAGTATAGCCACGTTGTAATAAGGGCCAATAGCCAATGTAGTAAAACAGGGGAAACAACTACATACATACATAGTTCCTGGACCTGCGCTTGGCGGTATTTTGACCGCTTTTGGACAGATTTCGACCGTTTTTTGGCGGTTTTCAGCTATAGCGACAAAACGGTTAAAAATATTGTACAAGTTAGGGTAAAAGAACACTCAAATAAGCATCATTCAATAGGATAAGGAAAGTCGTGCGACCCGGGCAAAAAAATTTTTTTTTTTTTTTTTTTTTTTTTTACTGAGAGTAAGTTTTTTTTCCTTTTCTTTTAAAATGATTGTACCTACATCAAAACGGCTTTTGCGTTGCTTGGAGGATATGTACATTATTTCGCATCCATACCTACCTATAAGGGAAAAGTTTGGTCAGAAAATTTCCTTCCCGGGTGAGACTCGAACCCAGCTCCTTCGAGATGAGAGTCGGTGCTCTTAACCACAAAGGTGGCAGTAAACTTAACTTACTGTAAAGAGTAATGGACTATATAATTATGTATATAACTTGCTTCACGTGTGTTAGATTTATATTTACAAAGTGTGGGCATGTTAGGCTCATTCCCCGAATTCGCTCAATGAGGGAAAAAATAGCTCACTCCGCGGAACAAAAAATGCAAAATGCTCATTCCCCGAAATTCGGCAATTGAGCAACTGTAAATAGCTCAGTCCGCGGACTGAATTTATGCAAAAGCTAAAATTGCCGAAATCGGCCATTGAGCATCATGAGATTGAAGAATAAACTGCTCACTCCGCGAAGTGGAAATAAGAAATGCCAGACCGCGGATTGTGCGTTTTGAAAAATGCTCAAAACTATGGGGAAAAAAAACAGGACGTATTTCCGGATAGATTTGAAAAAAAAAGTGATGCTTTTTTGTACCTACATATTAAAATTTTTATTGTAAAATATTGCAAAAAAAAAAAAAAAAAAAAATGGTGAGAGGAAATCACGCTTAGGACTTCGAAATAAAAGGGGTAAAAAATGAATCTAATAATAAAAATAATAGCATTTTATATTTTTGTATTATTTTTCATACATATGGCTCATTCAGTGAGTGCTCATAGAATTCTGTTCCTATTATTGAACCCTGATTGTAATGATCCTTCCTTCTTCCTTCCTGATCCTGGATCTTTTGAAAAGGACAATGACAACATTTCCTCTGTTTATCTTGTAAGCGAGGTTGAAGGAGTGCTTACTATTATGAGCAAAAGGGTTTTTGTGAACTTTTACTTCCTATTGTAGATACTTCCTTAGGTATCTAGGTCCGAGAGTATAGCAAGATTAGCAAGGTACGGTAAAAGTAATTTAAGTTGTTAAATACTTGTCAAAAATATCGTTTCTCACCATAATATAGCTGTCTCTCTCAATTATATGACCTGACTTGGATTCGAACCACTAACCTCCAGATCCGAAGTCTACCTTGCTAATTACTACTGATGTTGGTAAGTATCATGATGTAATAATTTGCTTCTTTCCCTCCAGATCAAACTATTCAATAACATTAATTTCATCACCATAAACACACCCCCTGCAATTTTGCCACAAAATGCTGTTCCTAATAACTAATAACAAAACGTTTATTACAAAAAATCTACCCTCACTATAACACTGCTCAAAAAAAGCTACGCATCAGCAAAATAGCAAAAATGGGGAGTATCCCCTTCAGCAATGAGCAACGTTTATGTCTTCCCCACTCATAAAATAGGGAACAGACGACACCGAAGCGAATACAATAGTCCGTCCACTATACCTTTTATTATTAGTAATAATAAAGGAAGGACGGACTAAAAAGCTACACATCAGCAAAATAGCAAAAATGGGGAGTATCCCCTTCAGCAATGAGCAACGTTTATGTCTTCCCCACTCATAAAATGTGGGGAGTGCTGTGAAACGATCATAAAATCGAGGAAACTCGGAAAATTTATGTGACGTACAATAACAGTTATTTCGGATTATTTTCCACCGCTTGTCGCATTTTCTTCCTGAGGGTGTGAAACGAAAGCTAAAGCAAAATGATAATAAAAAAATAGGGGACAAAAATGTTCTAATCAGGGCCATAAAACCAAATTATAATACGGGATTATTTGATTATTTTTCCTTTCGCATCTCGGAGCGGGTATGGAGAGAGCTGTAAACTTTACACTAATGGCCCTAGATAGCGAATTGAATTTACACAAATCACCAAACACCACCATTTAAAAAAATGGAAAAAAATGGTGATACTGTTTTTTAGAAAAAAAAGTTGGGTGCTGAAAGGGGGAGAAATACAGAGTTTGTTGATACATTCCTCCAGGACAAGAGAGTCTCCTTCCAACCGAAGAGAGTTAGCTTTCAACAGTTTGCTTTTAGTAAATCTTCTGATTCTTTTCCCCGGTTTTCTCTGCTTTACTCCGAATTCCTCTGCCTTCTTTAGATCCTCTGCCTTTAGCAGCTTCAGCAGATATTGAAAGCATTGTCCACACACTTTCACACAAATATTGCTAGTTTTCGTCTGTAACCCTAGACAAGGGACCCTTACATGGTACCATCCACCGGGCCAGAGAGAGAGTGTCCCTACACGAGAGAGAGGGAGAGAGAGAGAGAGAGAGAGAGAGAGAAATTTTCATGGTCAGCCTAATTAGCTGAATGAGAATTAGCTCGTATCGGAATAAATCAGTGGTATTAGTATATTAGTATCAGCTGTGCATTTGATTGACCTGATGGTGATGAGTCAGTCTATTGAATTCATTCATGTATTCGATTGTTCAATTAATGTACCTACCTACAGAGGGCCAATAAGAAGAAAGGACTAACCCACAAAATACAAAATCCGATTTTTTCAGTTTTTTGGACTAACCCACAGTCTGACACGCACTCTATCCACTAGTAAACGGATTATAGCAATATCAGATGAATTTATTTATTTTAGATATAATAGGCCTTTTGGCAAGGTCTATTTACAGAGTTTTTATAATATAAGACCTAAGTATAGGTACTTAAGATTTAAATATTTACCCAATACTAAATAATTACCTACCTACCTAAAAAAATCTAGATGTATACTATTTTGTTACAGAGATAGAATAATACAAGGGGTGTCAAAGTGTATACAAATTACAATGTCAATGTGTATAAAAGACAAATAAACATACAATATTAATAAATAGTAATAATGAAGTTAGAACCAGCTCTCCAAGACTCCAAATTATCTCAAAACGAGGTATGTATGTGTGGCTTACTTAGTCCATTTTTGATCTTGACTCCTCATATTATGTCCATTCTTGATCTTGGCTGCCCATTGGAATAGGTACTTGACGTTCATAGGGAATGTCCCTAATTATTAGGGACATTTGGCAGTCCTACCTACGCCAAAACTTAAGTTTCATGCCACAATTATTATCTACAACATAATTATTTAGGGATCCTTTTGTTTGGCTTGCCTACGGTAGATTTTCATGAGAGGGAATCCAACCCGTGATGACCATCAGACACCTGACCGATGTACCTGGGCCGTGTTGTTTTTCTAACAAACACACGTATGTAGTTTGGAATCAAATAAACAAAATTGAATGATGAATAATTTGATTTGATTTTCAATGCTATACATACAGGGTGTTTTGCTGTTTTGAAATGAGATGACCTTGGAATTTGCTGACGTCGATCATTCATACTGACAGCAGATATTAACATCAATAAGTTACCATTCAATAGAAATTAACAATAGAACATTTAAAGAAAATTGTCTAGAATTGAGCAGCCTTCTTGGACGAATGGTATCACACGAGGCTTGAAATCCGTAGGTGCCTGGTTCGATCTCCAGAAAGCAGGCTTGGAGTTACCAACAAATGCTTTTGGAGTGGAAAACAATGTCCAGTGTAGCTGGATACTTTCCACACAAGCTTCTAGTGGATGTCTACTAATAAATTCCGCCACTGGCTACGCCATGAGTGGTTATCAAGACACACGTCTGGTAGGTAATTATTAAAGCAAATAGATTGTGTTGCATTACACCAAGTACCTAGGTTTACACATGCTCTGAGTGCACCCCTAAATCCAAGTATAATTTTTTTCACGAGAGATCAACCCCTACCCAAAGTTTTGACTTTTCGCCAAAATAGCACATCCGTAAATTGAATTTCCCCTGAAATATGCCGAAAACTGAAACTCTCAAACTGAAAACGCATCATCATGTTTCACCAGGTAGGAAATAGGTACCTACCTATTTACCTACAAATCTATATCTAGTGCATTCAAATTAACATTATTGTTCTCTCCATTGATTCAGCTTTTCAATTTTCAATTCATTCCTTCACAATGACATTTTCCAGGGGATATCTAGGGGGGGGGGATTAGAGAGAGGGAGAAAATTTTCATTGATCGATACCGGGGTCGCCTTACCAATTTGTTGACTTTTACTGAAGAGTTAATTAAAAATAATAATAAAAACATGAAAAGAAAAAGGTACTGAAGCAATCTGTGTGATCTGTGTCGTCAGCCACTCGTCACATAGCCATACCATTGATGTCTCTCATCAATTCTCTACAATTCCTGTAAAATTAGCTTGCATTTTTGATGCAGACAGTGGCGTAGCGTGTATGTATGGCGTGTATGGCGGCCATACAACTCAAAAGTTCACTCTAGTGCCCATAAATTAATATTAATGGCATGTACTGTGATGGGACTTGGTAGATCTGTGCATGAGCGCTACACGCCCTACACTTGAATTTAGACCACGCTACGCCACTGCAGATATTTTGGTAAATTGAGCTGTTTGTTAGCTGCGTGATTGCGAAACTCTTTTGAATTCATGTGTGGAATCACCTCCGCAATAATACTGATAAGTATTGATTTTAGGCGGTTTCCCGCAGGCCCCGATTTTCACACCATCCCTGTCCTAACTACATCCGGAGTTGGTAAAAAAATTAACATAAGAATTTCTGATTACATATTCAAGTAAACAACTACCTAGCTATTTTTACTTTCTATTACTACAGTATAGCGGAGCTATACTAGTAATGAAAGTATTGCAATCGGTCCAAATTTTCAAAATCGGGAAATGGTTGGAAATATCCGTTTTGGGATCCCCTGATGTCAAAAAAGTGATTTTTAGCCCATGGTCTGTACGTAACGTTAGAGCGATGAAATTTGGTATGCTATCCCGGTATGGTCTAAGGACGCGACTGTAACAATTTGGTAAAAATCGGATTGTCACCCATCCTGATATTAACCAAAGTCATTTTTGCTTAACCCTTATTTCGTATAAACGGTAAGAGACATCGAAAACATTTGGTCATTTGGATGTGAATATTCTAATCAATGTGATTTTTCACGCCGAATCGAATGGTGCTACTTTTAGTACTGTTTGACTTACGGTTGAGAAGTTGCGGGTTCGATACTTCCCTGTGTCGACAAATTTCCCTTTTATTTGTGAACCGTTACCAAATAAGCAAGTGAATAGTTGATCCCATGTGATTTTTCACGCGGAATCGAATGGTGAAACTTTTAGAACTGTCCGACTTAATGTAATAGAAAGTCGTGTGATGTTCACACCAGATTTTTTTTCGCTGTTTTTCCTGTTAACGTCTGACCGGTGTAATTTGTCAACAAAACTGGTACTTAGCGAGGCAGAGGTAGGTAGAGCTGCGGCCTTTTTAGTCCGTCCTTCCTTTATTAAATTATAATAGTAATAATAAAAGGTATAGTGGACGGACTGTTGTATTCGCTTCGGTGTCGTCTGTCTGTCTGTCCCCATAGAAGGACATATCCAAACCTGGTCGACCTATATATCAAATTAAAGGTCTTTTTACCAGGAACACGAAAGTGGTGGTGCAAATTTTGTCCAGAGAACCAAAAAGTCAAAAAACCAGAAAAAATGGTTTTGGGGGATTTTTTTTTCTTATTTTTTCACACAAATGAGCTCTGATCTTGAAATTTGTCGCGACGACCTATGAGACTGGTTTTAGGTCATCTATGTTAAGCTACGCCGAGCCAGGCCAATAAATGGATGGGTGACTTAAAAATTATATTGGTAGTCATTAGGAAACATTAAAAGGAATAAAGGAAGAACGGTCTCTAGTCTTGATTACCTATAAATCATTAAATGAAAGTATGTAGGCACATACATTATGTAGTAATAGGGAGCGGGAAGCGCAACCCTATGCTCAACCCCGCGAAGCCTCGGGAGCGCGATGCGCGACCATATGCACAACCCCACGAAGCCCCGGTAGCGCGCAGCGCGACCTTATACCCAACCTCCCGAGCACGCAGTGTAAGTAATAATATAAACTGAATATTAAACAAAATAGGTAGGTACATAGGTAGGGAGGGGGAGGAAGGTAAGATGGGAAGAGGAGGAGAGGGAGAGGAGAGGTGGAGGAGGGAGTTGGAAAGAAAAGTAGAATAAAGTGAAGTATTTTGTGCAGTAAATAAATAATAATAATAAACTGAATATTAAACAAAATAGGTAGGTACATACATAGGTACTAATTTTCTTTAACCACGGTCGAGTAAACTACGGGCTAAAAAATTCCCGGAGGGACGGACCCAGCTTGTTTGTGTTGATAAAGTTAATTGATAAATAAACATACCTAGCAACCTGTAGGCATTACACATGTTTCCGATGACATTTTTTTTTACACTTTCGGTCGGTGATTATCTGTTCGGACTCAAGAAGTTCATTAGAAGCTCTCAGAACTCAGTTCACCCTAAACGAAATATCATTTAATATATTATGTACTGTTCACCAATTAAAAGCACGAGATATAAACATAAAGTTCTTATGGATCCCGAGTCATTGTGGTATTGTCGAGAATGAACGAGTAGATCAGGCGGCGAAAAACTCCATTTATGCTCAGCTCTTGAAATCAGTGGTTGTAAAGGATGTAATTATTCAAAGTAAAAAGACGATCTTAAATGAGTGGAAAACTGATTGGTTGGAAAACTGACGTACAATAACAGTTATTTCGGATTATTTTCCACCGCTTGTCGCATTTTCTTCCTGAGGGTGTGAAACGAAAGCTAAAGCAAAATAATAATAAAAAAATAGGGGACAAAAATGTTCTAATCAGGGCCATAAAACCAAATTATAATAATACGGGATTATTTGATTATTTTTCCTTTCGCTTCTCGGAGCGGGTATAGAGAGAGCTGTAAACTTTACACTAATGGCCCTAAATAGCGAATAGAATTTACACAAATCATCAAACACCACCATTTAAAAAAATGGAAAAAAATGGTGATACTGTTTTTAGAAAAAAAAGTTGGGTGCTGAAAGGGGGAGAAATACAGAGTTTGTTGATACGTACCTCCAGGACAAGAGAGTCTCCTTCCAACCGAAGAGAGTTAGCTTTCAACAGTTTGCTTTTAGTAAATCTTCTGATTCTTTTTCCCGGTTTTCTCTGCTTTACTCCGAATTCCTCTGCCTTTAGCAGCTTCAGCAGATATTAAAAGCATTGTCCACACACTTTCACACAAATATTGGATTTCATTGGCTAGTTTTCGTCTGTAACCCTAGACAAGGGACCCTTACATGGTACCATCCACTGGGCCAGTGGAACCAAGGTTTTTTAGTGAGGTGTTACTCCTCTCCCTCCACACTTCTTGTCTACTTAAGACAAGCTTGGGACGGGCGTAGCGGTGTTATCTGAAACTTAGAAGCGGTGTTAGTAAATTCGTCATGAAGACAAATGCGATTCCGCCCGAGCTCCTTCACCAACCTTTCCATGTCCGATATCCTCAAAGATGACCCTTCTTCCATTGACGTCCTCATGCGTTTCTTGAAAAGAAACAATTTCCTCAAACTCCTTTAGATGGTTATTTTTTTCTCCCTGCAAATGGCCGTGTTGCTAAATTGTATCAAAAATAAATAAATAAATAATATTCTGGTGCTCTTGTTGACCCAACACCTAACTGGGGAGAATGGTGTGTCTTCTCGCCCATTTGATTTCAAATAATAGCGCCTTGGGTTCAAAAGTTACCTGTCTCCATTTTTAGGGAATTTCTGTCAATTTTTTCTTTCTTCATCTCGGTGTATAGCATAGGAGTTGGCGGCATATTCCATATCCATATCCATACACATCATGATGGATCTTCCTCTTCTTCATTTACACCCTGTACCTATGTAGAAAACATAATGTAGAACTATTGTTTTGTAGTTATATGTCAGGTGAGGTGGGTATGTCATATTTAAATTTGGTGCATATTAAGATTTTGCAGGTTAACATCCAAATTCGTGTATAATTAGTTGACCTCATCTTAATTAGAGGCTAGAGGTAAGTAATATGTACCTACATAGTAATACTCAGTATTAGGTAGGTATATACATACATAGTAATACTTACTTATCTATTGCATCAGATTGTTTTGTCAAATCTTCTTTTTCCCTGTCGAAATTTAGAAATCTGTTACATCAGTATAACATTGTTACACACAACATGTGAATTGTGAAAACTGTCGCCAAAATTTCTCTCACATTCGGAATTTTACGGACGTCCATGTTAAATTTATCATGTTTTGGCGAAAGAAAGAAAAACTACAGTCTTCAGTGGGAAACAAAATCAGATTTCTTCTGTTTTCTCATGTTTTTCTCGATTTTCCGGGTTTAACACTTTGAGTGCTATGTCGGTCATATTGAGAGACAGCCACTTTATTGCGGGGCCATGTCTCTCAAAATGAATGACGTGCAGTCTACCTACAATAAACTTTCTGGACGTCACTTTGTACATATTAGGAGACCTTTGTATAGTTTGGCCTCTAAGGATGATGACATTTTAGGCTTGGCACACGAAGTGTTAAACATTTACAAAAGGGGAAATCCTATGAGGAAAAAACAACGTGAAAAATCTACAACAATATGTCTTCTTTGTTTTACGGCAGAACGGTTAATTTAAAACCGTTCGTTATTCGTTACTGACCCTCACAACACACTTGATTGTTTTATTTATGATCTCTCCGCTCCGGCTAAATTTAAACCTGCCTTTGAGTCCATAGTGTTTTTTTTTCGTATTGCCTTAGCGTTCATTTCCATTTCATATTTCTACCATTTTAGTAGCTGGCCTAGACTAGCTGGGCATTCTCGTAGTGCATGTCAATTTCAAAATAATGAAATCTTAGAGAAAGACTCTCCCGGTTAGTACCTTTCCAGAGGTCTAAGAGAAGTAAAAACTTGGACTGGGCCGGGAATCGAACACGACATCACCAGCATGCAGTCCAGAGTTTTTGTTACATTCGTTACATGTTATTAGCGTCACCGTTCCACTAAGGACGTTTCCGATATTATGTATGTACCTCCGAGTAGAGCGTCCCAAAATAGAAACGGCAGAGTCAATGTCAGGGCTATTATGGACGCTAATACATTTCGATATGGCAAACTACATAGCCAGTTAGCCAGTATAGCCACGTTATAATAAGGGCCAATAGCCAATATCGTAAAACAGGGGAAACAACTACATAGTTCCTGGACGGTATTTTGTGGACAGATTTCGACCCAAATGTGACAAGGATGCGACACGAAACTTTTGGTTGAGATGGTTGCTGCGCTTGGCGGTATTTTGACCGCTTTTGGACAGATTTCGACCGTTTTTTGGCGGTTTTCAGCTATAAAACGGTTAGAGATATTGTACAAGTTAGGGTAAAAGAACACTCAAATAAGCATCATTCAATAGGATAAGGAAAGTCGGGTGATGTTCACACCAGGTTTTTTGGACTAACCCACAGTCTGACACGCACCCTATCCACTAGTAAACGGATTATAGCAATATCAGATGAAGTTTAGAAGTTATTAGAACTAGCTCTCCAAGACTCCAAATTATCTCAAAACGAGGTATGTATGTGTGTGGCTTACTTAGTCCATTCTTGATCTTGGCTCCCCATAGCCCATAGGAATAGGTACTTGCCGTTCATAGGGAATGTCCCTAATTATTAGGGACATTTGACAGTCCTACCAACGCCAAAACTCAAGTTTCATGCCACAATTATTATCTACAACATAATTATTTAGGGATTCTTTTGTTTGGCTTGCCTACGGTAGATTTTCATGAGAGGGAATCCAACCCGTGACCATCGGACACCTGACCGATATACCTACCTGGGCCGTGTTGTTTTTCCAACAAACACACGTATGTAGTTTGGAATCAAACAAACAAAATTGAATGATGAATAATTTGATTTGATTTTCAATGCTATACATTTACAGGGTGTTTTGCTGTTTTGAAATGAGATGACCTTGGAATTTGCTGACGTCAATCATTCATACTGACAGCAGATATTAACATCAATAAGTTACCATTCAATAGAAATTGTCATAGGTCATGTTATCACCAATAGACAGACAAGGCTGAGTGCACCCCTAAATCCAAGTATAATTTTTTTCACGAGAGATCAACCCCTACCCAAAGTTTTGACTTTTCGCCAAAATAGCACATTCGTAAATTGAATTTCCCCTAAAATATGCCGAAAACTGAAACTCTCAAACTGAAAACGCATCATCATGTTTCCACCAGGTAGGAAATAGGTAGGTACCTATAATGAAGCAGAATGATAGATTGACAGACTATGAAGTCTTTTCTTTCTTGAAGCTGTGTCCACATTAATGTAGGTAATTGTAATATGACTAGGTATGTCTAGCTGATGATAATGAAACTTATACTACTGGAAGGTGTCTTATACTGTTACCTATAGGTAGTACCTAGGTATCAATGTCAGAAGTTGATTGAACCATTCAATAATGATATTAATAAATTTTCAATTAAAAGTGCATCGCTACGTTCAAGTCGTTTGTCTCAATAGTTACTTATTTACCTATTGATAACGGATCGACCACTTAAGTATGAAGTACTTACCTCCTATATCCACTCATTACCTCCCCATCCTTCTGTCTGATTGAGTGATGAGTATTGCCAAGGCCTTCTGCATAGAACTTGGCACCGGTATTCAATACAGGGCGTTCATAAAGTCCCCGTATCTCCTCGTCGACCTGATGAGAGGCATCCGGTACGACACAGACTTGTAAAGTCCAATAATGGCATTATAACTGAGGAGTCTTTCGCATATTTATCCTTCTGGAGACAATCTTTAAAAGGTTTACACAAATCCTTGTACCTACTTGAATTCCAAACCCCAAATTGTTCAACAGCTTACATGTCCCGGGTTTGATGTATCGAGATGTTCAGACCACACGGTACGAGTCCGGGGTCTCAAGACTTTCTGAGCACACTGTACTGTACCTACTTGAATTCCAAACCCCAAATTGTTCAACAGCTTACATGTCCCGGGTTTGATGTATCGAGATGTTCAGACCACACGGTACAAGTCCGGGGTCTCAAGACTTTCTGAGCACACTGTACATAATATCTGGCCACACGGTTAATACCATTATTAATAATACTTTGTCTCTTTATCATGCTCCCACTGTGTGATAGACACTATGTCTCCTCTGATCTATAGTGGCGATCCCGTGAATAGAATAATTTTTGATGCATACATAGATATATGTATCTACTATTTAGATAGAATTATTGAAAGTAGAATAAAATACACTTGGATTAGATAAATTCGTCTAAGCTCAACTTTCGTGATCCTGGTAAAAAGACCTTTAATTTGATATATAGGTCGACCAGGTTTGGATAAGTCCTTCTATGCTATGGGAACAGACAGACAGACAGACAGACAGACAGACAATGTCTTCTTTGTTTTACGGCAGAACGGTTAATTTAAAACCGTTCGTTATTCGTTACTGACCCTCACAACACACTTGATTGTTTTATTTGTGGGATAATTTATGATCTCTCCGCTCCGGCTAAATTTAAACCTGCCTTTGAGTCCATAGTGTTTTTTTTTTTTCGTATTGCCTTAGCGTTCATTTCTATTTCATATTTCTACTCTGCGGACCATTTTAGTAGCTGGGCATTCTCGTAGTGCATGTCAATTTCAAAATAATGAAATCTAGAGAAAGACTCTCCCGGTTAGTACCTTTCCAGAGGTCTAAGAGAAGTAAAAACTTGGACTGGGCCGGGAATCGAACACGACATCACCAGCATGCAGTCCAGAGTTTTTGTTACATTCGTTACATGTTATTAGCGTCACCGTTCCACTAAGGACGTTTCCGATATTATGTATGTACCTCCGAGTAGAGCGTCCCAAAATAGAAACGGCAGAGTCAATGTCAGGGCTATTATGGACGCTAATACATTTCGATATGGCAAACTACATAGCCAGTTAGCCAGTATAGCCACGTTGTAATAAGGGCCAATAGCCAATGTAGTAAAACAGGGGAAACAACTACATACACGACACCGAAGCGAATACAATAGTCCGTCCCTTATACCTTTTTATTACTATTGTAATAATAAAGGAAGGACGGACTAAAAAAGGTACTGAAACAATCTGTGTGATCTGTGTCGTCAGCCACTCGTCACATACTCGTACATTTAATTTCAATTTCAAATTTCAAATTTTAATTTCAATTATATTTTATTACAATATTATGGCATGTTACATGTAATTTACAAAATTCCTTAAATCTACTTGTATGAGGTAATACATACCCATCCCATTGATGTCTCTCATCAATTCTCTACACTTTCTGTAAAATTAGGTTGCATTTTTGATGCCGATATTTTGGTAAACTGAGCTGTTTGTTAGCTGTGTGATTGCGAAACTCTTTTGAATTAATGTGTGGAATCACCTCCGCAATAATACTGATAAGTATTGATTTTAGGCGGTTTCCCACAGGCCCCGATTTTCACACCATCCCTGTCCTAAATACATCCGGAGTTGGTAAAAAAATTAACATAAGAATTTCTGATTACATATTCAAGTAAACAATTTGAATAGTTGATCCCATGTGATTTTTCACGCGGAATCGAATGGTGAAACTTTTAGAACTGTCCGACTTAATGTAATAGAAAGTCGTGTGATGTTCACACCAGATTTTTTTTCGCTGTTTTTCCTGTTAACGTCTGACCGGTGTAATTTGTCAACAAAACTGGTACTTAGCGAGGCAGAGGTAGGTAGAGCTGCGGCCTTTTTAGTCCGTCCTTCCTTTATTAAATTACAATAGTAATAATAAAAGGTATAGTGGACGGACTATTGTATTCGCTTCGGTGTCGTCTGTCCCCATAGAAGGACATATCCAAACCTGGTCAACCTATGCGAAGCGGGACCCTATGTT
The DNA here is from genome assembly GCF_000475195.1 of Diaphorina citri. Classification (NCBI taxonomy): domain Eukaryota; kingdom Metazoa; phylum Arthropoda; class Insecta; order Hemiptera; family Psyllidae; genus Diaphorina; species Diaphorina citri. The sequence goes on along the minus strand of NW_007378445.1, from coordinate 39,338 downwards.
CAACCCCGCGAATCCCCGGGAGCGCGAAGCGCGACCATATGCACAACCCCACGAAGCCCCGGGAGCGCGCAGCGCGACCTTATATATACCCAACCTCCCGAGCACGCAGTGTAAGTAATAATATAAACTGAATATTAAACAAAATATGTAGGTACATATGTAGATACTAATTTGCTTTAACCACGATCGAGTAAACTACGGGTTAAAAAATTCCCGGAGGGACGGACCCAGCTTGTTTGTGTTGACAAAGTTAATTGATAAATAAACATACCTAGCAACCTGTAGGCAATTACACATGTTTCCGATGACATTTTTTTTTCTCCATAATAACATCTTTCTCGTTATTTTTATTACCTAGGTACCTGTTTTTTCAGCTCGCTTTTTTTTTTCTTTTCTTTCTTTGAGTAATGAGTAGGTAATGAAGCAGAATGATAGATTGACAGACTATGAAGTCTTTTCTTTCTTGAAGCTGTGTCCACATTAATGTAGGTAATTGTAATATGACTAGGTATGTCTAGCTGATGATAATGAAACTTATACTACTGGAAGGTGTCTTATACTGTTACCTATAGGTAGTACCTAGGTATCAATGTCAGAAGTTGATTGAACCATTCAATAATGATATTAATAAATTTTCAATTAAAAGTGCATCGCTACGTTCAAGTCGTTTGTCTCAATAGTTACTTATTTACCTATTGATAACGGATCGACCACTTAAGTATGAAGTACTTACCTCCTATATCCACTCATTACCTCCCCATCCTTCTGTCTGATTGAGTGATGAGTATTGCCAAGGCCTTCTGCATAGAACTTGGCACCGGTATTCAATACAGGACGTTCATAAAGTCCTCGTATCTCCTCGTCGACCTGATGAGAGGCATCCGGTACGACACAGACTTGTAAAGTCCAATAATGGCATTATAACAGATTACTGATACTGTTACCTATAGGTAGTACCTAGGTATCAATGTCAGAAGTTGATTGAACCATTCAATAATGATATTAATAAATTTTCAATTAAATGTGCATCGCTACGTTCAAGTCGTTTGTCTCAATAGTTACTTATTTACCTATTGATAACGGATCGACCACTTAAGTATTAAGTACTTATCTCCTATATCCACTCATTACCTCAAAATGTGAAAAAAATCCCCCAAAAACCAGTTTTTTTGGTTTTTTGGCTTTATGGTTTTCTGGACAAAATTTGCACCACCATTTCCGTAATCCTGGTAAAAAGACCTTTAATTTGATATATAGGTCGACTAGGTTTGGATAAGTCCTTCTATGGGGACAGACAGACCGACAGACAGACCGACAGACATACCACACACAGACGACACCGAAGCGAATACAATAGTCCGTCCCTTATACCTTTTTATTACTATTGTAATAATAAAGGAAGGACGGACTAAAAAATGGGCCAACATTGACTCACTGTCTCAAGATAGGTATTATTCTTTGTTGAGAAAAAAATTACCTACCTAGGTATATTGAATCAAGTAGAAAATGATGACCACATCACGTCACTTTGTCTGAGACGACACCGAGGCGAATACAATAGTCCGTCCCTTATACCTTTTTATTACTATTGTAATGATAAAGGAAGGACGGACTAAAAATTACCTACCCAGGTATATTATTTAATCAAGTACAAAATGATGACCACACGTCACTTTGTCTCCAAATCTACCAAACAAGGAGTAAAGAGGAATTATGAGGAGGGGGGGCATGGTAATAAAATACACAGAGCCATACTAAATTAAACACCTCCCCTGCCCACTTCAAACGTAGGCCCTGCTCTTATATTTATGGGTATCCTGAGGTGTTTTTCAACCCTCAGCCCATGGGAGCTTGGGCGGGCCCTTATCTTGGACACTGGAAAACTTTCTGACACCAGCAGAAGTTTGAAATTGGACAGCTGTGGATAATTGTGGGAGGAAGTGTGTTTGACTTCCAAGTTGAAAATGTCAAAACTGTTTCAATACTTTCGAGTTTATCGAATGCCCGGGGGTTAATTGACAGTTTTTTTTTAGAGAGAGAGAGAGAGAGAGAGAGAGAGAGAGAGAGAGAGAGAGAGAGAGAGGAATAATTTTCGAGTTTTTGTTTTGAATGTGATGTCACCAACGGTTACTACTCGGATAAAAGTTCAATCAGGAATTAACTTTCAGTTCCAAGGGAAACCACTACATACATATTAGATTTTTACTGTCGAGTCTTATCTTTCGTCGAATATAAATTTTATCTTGATTTTGCTAAAACTATTTCAAATGCCCTAACATTATACTTGTGAAATGTAATGAATACCATCGTAAGGCGTATGTATTTTACGTCAATATGGGTTTTCAAATTGTGGTTTTATAAAGAAGCGAAATATGAGGTAGGCATTGCAATCGTTTACATAATTAGACATCGTAATTAGACAAGCCATTCGTTCAGTTTCTGCTATCTGGATGTTAGTGTTCTCAGTATTTTTTCTCATCTATTTCATTCGTGGAGCTATTCCGTTGAGATTTTCAGTACCAAATTAGCAAATCTCGAATATCTCAAGAGATAGAACTTTAAAATCGTTATCCGCGGGTCTGGACTTCGAATCCCAGTGGCATTATGAAAATTTAGTAGCGTTATTTCGAGGTAGGTAGTTGGAAGTTAACAATAGGTAGATAGGTAATCTCCCTACAGCAGGACAGAGATGAAAATGAATAGCAAAATATTGTCATTGGCAGATTTCAGTAGTGACGATTAACTGTAGAAGTTACGGGCCTCACCTTCAAAATATTCCCCTCATCCTTATCCTGACCTGTGAATATGGCATGCCCTTGAACTTCCTCCTCAGATTATATCCTGGCACATAGAGAAATTTATTATTAATCTTTGTCAGAGAATTAGTGGATGTGCTACTTCTACAGCAATGATTATTATGGTACAGATTGCACTACAGTAAAAGTGACACATCCACCAATTCTGATTCAAAGTGATAAGAAGTATTCTTTTTTTTGCTGGAAATCTGTTCAGGAGTTACGCCGAAACTTACCTTGTTCGTTCTACCAATGATTATTATGGTACAGATTGCACTACAGTAAAAGTGACACATCCACCAATTCTGATTCAAAGTGATAAGAAGTATTCTTTTTTTGCTGGAAATCTGTTCAGGAGTTACGCTGAAACTTACTTTGTTCGTTCTATAAGAGATACAAACTTTCGGCCCGACCAACTTCCTCACGTTTTTATGTTAACGTCATTTGTGCTGCTATAATCAGGAAACTGAAAACTGTTAATGTGGATTTCATTTGTGTAAACAAAACCTAATGGTGTATTCATTGTCCAGGCCTCTGTCGTCACCTAAGCTTCATATTGGGCTTGCTATTTCTCGAACTCAACTATTGCTATTCCTTTAGCAAGAGAAATTTCAGGCTGGTATCCTCCTTGTAAAGTCCCCCAGGCAGACCAGTGACAATAGAACATTTAAAGAAAATTGTCTAGAATTGAGCAGCCTTCTTGGACGAATGGTATCACACGAGGCTTGAAATCCGTAGGTGCCGGGTTCGATCTCCAGAGAGCAAGCTTGGAGTTACCAACAAATACTTTTGGAGTGGAAAACAATGTCCAGTGTAGCTGGATACTTTCCACACAAGCTTCTAGTGGATGTCTACTAATAAATTCCGCCACTGGCTACGCCATGAGTGGTTATCAAGACACACGTCTGGTAATTAAAGCAAATAGATTGTGTTGAATTACACCAAGTACCTAGGTTTACACATGCCTGGTCTACACACGCTGTTGAATATTGCGAGTGATAAAATAATTACTTTATTATTGCCATTATCACAACTGAATACCTCTTATCCCATGTTTTTAACATAATCACCTAATTTTGCATTGTTGACATGATTTTATAGGAAATTGTTACACACAAAATCAAGCAAACAGTCAGTACCTATATCTAGACTAAAGTACCTGCCCATTTCTATTTACCTATATTCAGTCAGGAGTTGGATTGTAGTTTTGACATCTCCACCAATAGGTAGATTGGTGTTGTAGTTTTGGCATCTCCACTAATATTCTTGCCGTAGTTGAGAAACTCTATATATACTAGTATCATTGGTTTTTTTTTGTGGTTTTGACATCTCCACTATTAATATTAGTAGTGGGTGTAACAAGTTCTTCAGATGCAAGTTCAACTTTATTTGTTACCTACCTAAATTTTCAACTCGTTTATCCTTAAAATTTTCTACTCTTCCTCTCTCTCTCTCTCACACACACACTCTTTCTCTCTCTCTCTCTTGCATCCAATATGTGAGAGGTTATTAAATCGGCATCAATTTTATTATTCTTATTATCACAATATCATTTTTATTATTAAACCATTAGATCAAACTTTATTTACAAAATAAATATATACAAATAGTAACAAAATTTATAGGTAGGTACAAAATAAAGTTTGATCAAGGATGGGGTTAATATCCTATTTATCATTATTGCCATCATCATTAGTGTCAAAAACAGGGTTTTTTGAAATTCAGGAAAGCAAAGAGAAGGAGGAGAGAGAGTGAAGGGGAGATATGAAGGAGGAGAGAAAAAATGCGATGAGGGAGGGAATATTGAGATGCCTCAACCTTACGCTTAGTCGAAAGTGTACAAATTTCTTCATTTCTCAAAAATCGTGAAAAAAATACTCGTGTTCGTATTTTTTATAGGTATACTTTTTTATGATCGATAAATAAAGATTTAAAGTAAACAAACATTAAAAATCGAAAGTAAATTATTTTCTGACATGTTTTTGGCGCTTTCCCAGAGGCTAATGTTCAAAATTTTCAAGTCTCTCTCTCTCTGCTTACCCATCCCATGGTCTTTCATTGCACGTGGTCCGATATTTTTTGCCAAATTTGAGAGAAAATAATTATTGTTCATTTATGACCACAAAATTTTTCAATCATAACCACTTGCTACCCTCACGTGCGGAAAATTCGGGTCTGTTCGATTTGGAACTTTTTTCAATATTTCCATTGGAAATAGAGCCAACTAGTAAACCAAAGACACTATTTTGCAGACAACATGAGCTTTTAGCTGGTGACAACATGTTCATCTCTAATGGAATTCAAATCATTAAAAACTATGGTTTTTACTTTTAAGCTGAGAAAAATAAGCAGAAAAAGAAAGAAAGAAAGAAGAAGAATAGAAGAAGAAGAAGAAAATATAGGTAGGTAGAGAGTAAAAAAGAAGAAGATAAAATCAAGTTCGTTCTTGTCATTCTCATCTTTATTCTTCAATCTACATTCCGTCATGTTCTTCAATTCTGCAATCGTTTACATAATTATTCTCAACTGTAAGTCAGAGAGTGCTAAAAGTAGCACCATTCGATTTCGCGTGAAAAATCACATGGGATCAACTATTCTCTTGGTTATTTGGTAACGGTTCACAAATTGCAATCGTTTACATAATTAGACATTGTAATTAGACAAGCCATTCGTTCAGTTTCTGCTATCTGGATGTTAGTGTTCTCAGTATTTTTACTTTCTATTACCTTTACGTATAGGGAACCTATACAAGGTAATGAGAAAGTATTGCAATCGGTCCAAATTTTCAAAATCGGGAAATGGGTGGAAATATCCGTTTTGGGGTCCCCTGATTCCAAAAAAGTGGTTTTTAGCCCATGGTCTGCTTCTCAACTGTAAGTCAGAGAGTGCTAAAAGTAGCACCATTCGATTCCGCGTGAAAAATCACATGGGATTAACTACTATTCACTTGCTTATTTGTATTTATTAGGAAACAACACTACCTACTTGTTATAATAGACTTGCAAAGTAATGAGAAATTACATAGATAGGTACTATCCGAATTTTACGTCAATAAGTAGCTGGGGCCCTACATAATCCATTATATGGAGACCCTAACAAGTCTAACAGAAGTGATTTTCAGCACATATACCTACCTATATTACCTACCGGGTTCGGTACCCAAACTCTATAGGTTAATTTTATTGTGTACATTGTACATACCTAATTGGCATATGCAAGGCAAGGGACTTCGGACTTAGTACGTTTAAGCCTCGAGCTCAATAGGTATGAACTTATACCTAAAGTATTCTCACTCTATGAATTCATTAAGTCCTATTTTCAAGAGTGCTAACGTAATAAAAAGTCGTGAAATGTTCACCAAAGATTTTTTCCCCTTCGATTCTTTGAAAAAGAGAGGGAGGATTGACTTGTAAATTTCCAGTTTTTCTTTCTTTCTCATTTTTTCGGGAGGACAAAAATTATGTGGAGTTGCAATTTCATTTGTGGAGCAAATGAGGCGAAACTGATTTTCTCATTTTTTGTCCGTGTCCATAGTGGTGGTCAATGGCGTAAACAACTTTGACAGATGACTTGGCCAAAGCATTTGGCTTTCTACGAAATGGTTTTCCTTTCTAGAAGGAAACATTTTCATAAATCGGATGTTTGGTGACCCGAAGTCCCTAACATTTTCCATCACATGGGTCACATCTACTTAAAATGCGGTTATTTTCCAAGGAGCTTCGTTGGTGCCTTCCTTTCGCTCAAACTAAAGCCAATGGCTTATGGCCATGATGAGTGATTATGATTATTGCTGTATGCAACTGAATGCCTCTACCTACCTGTTGTCTGTCAACACAGACGACACGTCATAATGCACGAGCAGTTATTACTCGAGACTCGAGCTAATTAAATTACAGCAACCTTGATGCTTGCTGGAGCCTTTTTCAGCTCCCAGCTATTTCGACAATGAGATGATGGCTTCTGGAGGAAACTTCATCCCAAACAGATAAGGTTCGTTCTCGGAACAGCCATCACTCTTAGCTGTGAAATAGGTATGAAAGTTTCCAGTGGTCTGAAATTCATACCAGCTAAGCGGCCCCCAGGCAATTTTCCCAAAATCACTTGTGGCCCCCAGGGCGATCTCCTTAACCCAAATTTCACTTTCTCACCGGCCGCCACTGGTTTGTTATCCTAACCACTGGCCACAACTCAAGTTACGGTTCAGCGACCATGTCATTAGGAAGTGCAACCGCGTGAAGGACATTGGAAACAGCTGGTTCCTATTAGCTTACCTCTAATATCAAAACCATCTCATGTGTTCTGCTCAGATGAGTTGAACCAGAACACGAGGAGGAAGAAGAGGAAGGAAGGTGGAAGAGAAGGAAGAAGAAGGAAGGTGGAAGAGGAGGAGGAGGAGGAGGAAGAAGAAGGAAGGAAGGAAGGTGGAAGAGGAGGAGGAGGAAAAAGAAGAAGGAAGGTGGAAGAGGAGGAGTAGGAGGAAGGAAGGTGGAAGAGGAGGAGGAGGAGGAAGAAGAAGAAGAAGAAGAAGAAGAAGAAGAAGAAGAAGAAGAAGGAAGGTGGAAGAGGAGGAGTAGGAGGAAGGAAGATAGAAGAGAAGGAGGAGGAGAGGACAATGAAGACAAAAATTCAAAGTCGATCTAGCACTACATGGCCGACATTTTCGGCCGCAGAGGAAAGTTAATCTCAAGGTGTGAGAGAGATAGGTGACTAAGTAGGTACTGAGGTTTTATCTACGAGTATGCATAAGTACCCATGTATGTAGGTACGAGTTCTACTCATAGATAATTAATCTATGTACCTAGTTTATACATGTTAATGTCTGATTCCTGGAAAAGTTTAGAAACCTCTTCATACAACTCAGGAAATTATGCCATTTGCTCCATGGTATGCGTGTTTCCAGTGAAATAAATGAAGTCAATGCTGTGGAGTTTTTCCACTTCTCATGGGGTAATAACGAGACGGTTTCCCCGTAATTGAAAACTTGTAAATGCAGATTACCTGCCCGGGAATAAAATAGTTTAGTTGCGAACAAACTGTTCGAGAACGTGTCAGATGGAAAAAGGTCACGTATAGTAATGAAAAATGTCTTTTTGTTCGTAGTTGGAATGCATTATTCAACAAGCTGGGCCCGTCCCTCCGGGAATTTTTTAGCCCGTAGTTTATTCGATCGTGATTAGAGAAAATCAGTACCTATGTACCTTGTACCTACCTAATTTGTTTAATATTCAGTTTATTATTATTCTTGATTTGATTTTTCGATTTTACTTTCATGTATAATGATTTGAAATCAAGACTAGAGCCCGTTCTCCCTTTATTCCCAATATAATGTTTAAGTCACCCATCCACTTATTGGCCTTGCTCGGCGTAGCTTAACACAGGTGACGCTAAAACCGGTCTTAAAATAACGACTGAAGTGTTGAGTTCATAGGTCGTCGCGACAAATTTCGAGATCAAAGCTCATTTCTGTGAGAAAATGTAAAAAAAATCCCCCAAAAACCAGTTTTTTGGACAAAAAATCCCCCAAAAAACAGTTTTTTTTTTTTTGTTTTTTGGCTTTATGGTTTTCTGGACAAAATTTGCACCACCATTTTCGTGTTCCTGGTAAAAAGACCTTTAATTTGATATATAGGTCGACCAGGTTTGGATAAGTCCTTCTATGGGGACAGACAGAGTGACAGACAGACAGACGACACCGAAGCGAATACAATAGCCCGTCCCTTGTACCTTTTTATTGCTATCGTAATAATAAAGGAAGGACGGGCTTAAAAGGAGTTTTTGTAATTTGCTGACATTTGGACATGAAGTGCTGTCTTAGGATTTTCAAAGTTTAAGCAGTCAATAGTGATGTTACGTGAAATTCAGGACAAATACGAATCTTCTCAAATTAGTATGAGTAGGGTTAGGTAAAGTTCAGAAAGGACTTGCAATTAAGTGCATTTTCTTCTATTTCTGATGTATAGTATAGAAAAAGTTGTTTTGTTCGCAACTAATGTACAGCCAAATATGTTTAGGGATTATAGGGATGTTACGTGAAATTCAGGACAAATACGAATCTTCTCAAATTAGTATGAGTAGGGTTAGGTAAAGTTCAGAAAGGACTTGCAATTAATTGCATTTTCTTTTATTTCTGATGTATAGTATAGAAAAAGTTGTTTTGTCCGCAACTAATGTACAGCCAAATATGTATAGGGATTATAAAGAACTTTATTATGTATCTTGGTAACCTACTGTATTTAGTTAAGTACTGAGAAATTAAGGGTGCATACTTACCTACACGTTTGAAAAATAATGTAAAGAAACCGCTGAAATAACAATAATTTATTATGTTAATCAAAATGAAATCAACGCAACCAGGGCCTTACACAGCCTAACCGAGGCCCGGGCTATACACTCCAACAATATGGCCCCGCCTCACAACAATAGCCGTATTTTACTTTCCCAATTTCGCCTCACATGGCGTGAAATTGTTATCTGAAAGAGGGGCCTGTGAGTAAAGTTTCCCTATCCGTCCGATGAAAAAATTCCAAGAATTAAAGACTCTGTCTCTTATTAACCGGAGATGTTTTCATACATGGGGGCCTGTGAGTAAACACCGTAGAATATGCTTCGGCATCCAACGTGTTGGCGTTAAAAGCGGCCCTGAACGTAGCGTGTGACATGTGGAAATCCAAAACATTGATGGAGTGGTCGAAACAACACGTAGGTACATTTTCTTTCATTATAGGAAAGACCAGAAATTAATTTCCTCAGGTAGGTAGGTGTCGGTAGCTATTTTTATCGTTTACCTGCCTCGGTGGTGTAGTGCTCAAGAAAAGACGAGACGCTCGCCTGGTAAACAGGCGGGCGCAGGTTCGATCCCGGCCGAGGCATGGAATTTTATCCTCAATTGTGTGAGAAATTGTATAGGTACTAAGTAATAGAGCTGAGAATATTATGTACCTACATATCCAACATACAAGAATCATGACGATTCATCATCAGCTTTCATGACAAGAAGACAAGAACCTGTGCTCGATACTACATCGGACCATTGCTGTTATTATGGTTGAGGTAACTGAAGATTGTGCTTTCTGTCAGAACAGATATGCCTCCTAAGTTAGGATGACACTAAGGGTGAGTCCTAACAATGTTTTGTCTTCTATATAAGATCTTCTATAAGGTCTTTACTAACGTCGCTCATAGGTTGTATAGAACTATAAATAAAATAAAAGGAATTTCGGAAATATCATCAGAGAAATGGAGAAAAGATTGCCACAGATAATGTCCTAGGTAACACGTAATGTATACCGACAAACTGTCAAAGTTTTGCTGTCTGCAAAGGGGAAATTAGTTCTTTTGAGATAGCAGAAAAAAAAAACATAAAAATAAGAAGAAAATATTTGGTGAAATATTATTCTTTCATTTCCAACATGTCCGTTTCATGACTCTCCGGTTTCCGTTAAAGCTATCATCTCCTTCTCCTCCCACACATTTTGTTCACCTTCATTTCCATCTTTACCCCCTTCTCTTTCTCCATCTCCTCACCATTCTCCTTCTAATTCTATACCTCTCCTTCTCTTCTTTCTCTTCCTTCCCCTAGTCCTATTCCTTCTCTTTCTCCTTCTCCTCCACCTTTCCTTCTCTTTTTCATCATCCTACTCCTTGTCCTAATACTCTTTTTTCTCCTCCTCCTATTATTACTATCATACTTTTTTCCTTCAGTTTTATGTTTTAGTTTTCCCGAGTTTCCTTTCAATTTTCTTTTCCGCTCTTGTTAGAAATACTTTCCTTCAGTGCACTGAATTTTTTCTCGTTTTCGCCATCCTTCATCTTCATACCATCATTTCCCTTTTATCATATTTCCTCTCTGCTTTTTTCTTCTTCTTTTTTTGTTCGCCTGAATTTTCTATTGTTGGAACGTCGTTGGTAGGTATTGAGAAAGAAATCTGCTTATTTGCTTAGAGGGCATCATATTTCATAACTTCAAATACTTTCAGGACGGGAGTGAATATTTCAACTTGATTTTTCTCTAAGTCCGAAGTTCGAAGCAACATTGACTTTGGTTGATATCTGGATGAGTGACTGTCCGATTTTTACCAACTTGTTACAGTCGCGTCCTTGGACCATACCGGAATAGCATACCAAATTTCATCGCTCTAGGACAAACCGTTCTTGAGATATTTTGTATTACATACGTACATACATACATACATACGTACACACATACGTACAGACCATGGGCTAAAAATCACTTTTTTGACATCAGGTGATCTAAACACGGATATTTCCAACCATTTCCCGATTTTGAAAATTTGGACCGATTGCAATACTTTCATTACTAGTATAGCTCCGCTATACTGTAGTAATAGAAAGTAATACAGAGCTAGTAAATTAACGCACTGCCGTGCGCCTAGATTAAGCAATCAAGGTCCAAACTACATTACCCATTCCTGAGCTAAGTGCATAGGCAAATCTGTGTCGCCAGTAGCTATGTCATCTGGGTGTAGACCACTAAAAGCGGATGAGAAGCTTCTCAGTAGTGCATTCATTAGTTTGGCAATCTGAAGTTATCGAGTTCAATCCCTGGCCAAAGTAGACGGTTAGTATGGATGTACTTCAACTGAACTATGTAGTAGTGGAGACGTCGAATCACCACTAGATTGTAGAAGCTTTTATTTGATGTCGGAGTCATGTAGCTTTTCCGTCAGGACTGAGTGCAACTTGAAACCTATAAGAACTAAGAAGAACGTCGAAAGAGCTTAGTTAAAATCCAGTTTTCCGTTATCCAGAGGATCTTTAGGCTTTAGGCGGAGTGTGGCAGTTACCGAGGCATCCATCAAAATTAGCTAAAGTTAACTAGTGATTTTGTTTCAAGCGGTCTACTATCTTTTTTTTTTTCCATTATACCAACCTATTTGTTTCGTGTGAACATTTTAAATAGGAATTAAGGTAATAGCCATACCTACTACTCATAGGAATTGCTATTGTGGTAGGACAGTTATAAACATAAAATAATAAGTAATATGATAGACAACTTACAGCTATCCATCAACTCGATCCTGCTCAGGATTTTGGGATGCCCTGTTCTTAATTCACCTGTTTTCCCGCCAGGAAACTACTATCTAACCTAATTATTACCTTAGGTATTTCTTTTAGTTATTAGGTTATTATCTTAGTCGCTCGATTTAGATGAATTCCAGAATTTCCAGACCTGCCTCACAATGCACCGAATAGGTAATTCGTATGATAAATTACAACATTCACTTAACAATTTACAATTGAACAACCACCTCCCTTCCGTTCTATCAACTAATTGTCTAATTCTACTACTGTGTCGGAAATCCAGAATGCTGCCCAGTAGGTGAAACCCTCTCCTATTGGAATAGGAGAAGTAAAACTATGTAGTTCTTTACGTGGACCGTCAATTTAGTGCAGGAAGTTCCATTGTAATAGGATAATATAGGTGTATTAAGCGCTTCTTCAAAGTGGCTTACATTACGTGCATGTTTGTTTCTGGAGAGATGATTTTTCAGTGAAAGATTTCAAGATTCATTATGTAAATCTGAAAGCGGAGTTAGAAATAGCTATACAATCTATACATGATGTACCTATCCTGGGTATTTAAATTTGAAACTAGAAATACAAATACCCGTCAAAATTGACCAATCAAATGCCTTGAGACTATGCTTAGCACGAACTTAAGAGCCAGCATTTTGTTCATAAATATGGGTGTTAGTCATAACAGGTAAGTATTACCATGTGGAATATTTCACTTGGTCAAAAGCTTTGTCCAGAGAAAACAAAGTGCTATCCAGTGCCATCCAGAAAGTGAGTTAGGTTTACTTTGGTCCCACATCAGAATTACATCTCCATCCTCCATGGATGTTGTTGATGTTTTTGTTTATGTTGTTTTCCGTTCAACACAATATAATATTGTTTGTTGTTCATCTTCTTCTCCTTGTTCCTTTCCCTTATTTTATCCCTTCTTCCCTCTGCTTGAGTTCTGGAATAGTGTTTCCTCTCTAGAGAGCAAAACACGGGGACTGGTTCGTCCTTTCCTGAGAACAGGGGTTCAAAAGAGTCCTCGATAGGTGACTTTGTACTTGTAGCCATCAATGTGTGAAGAACTTGAATACTTCCTTCTGTTACCTCAGACTATTTAATGATTTAACAAAATTTCACAACATGAGGCACTTGAATTTAGATATCTACTGTACAACCATCTTCTAAGTTGTAAAATTTGAAGATCATTTGAGAAGTTTTAGCTCAGTCCCATTCTGTATGGTAAAGCAGCTACCTACCTGTTGTAACATGTTACATTTTACGACATAAATATCAGGTTTCCTACCTCAGCCGATCACTTAGCATGACAGAAATATTGACTCTAGTTCAAAAATCAACATTATTCTATTGGCACATCGATAAATCGTGATCAAAAATATTAATGTTCAATATTGGAAGGGAAAGTAAAATTTGAAGATCATTTGAGAAGTTTTAGCTCAGTCCCATTCTGTATGGTAAAGCAGCTACCTACCTGTTGTAACATGTTACATTTGTACGACATAAATATCAGGTTTCCTACCTCAGTCGATCACTTAGCATGACAGAAATATTGACTCTAGTTCAAAAATCAACATTAACCTATTGGCACATCGATAAATCGAGATCAAAAATATTAATGTTCAATATTGGAAGGGAAAGACTCAAACAAAGAGAAGAACATGAAAATGTAGATAGAAATATAATACGTGATATTAATTTATGAAATAATGTACCTGCTTCTTGAATGCAAGTCTTAAGTGCTCTCAGCTGGGTCTTGGAACTTGGAAACCTATAGGAAGATGCAGCAAACACCAAACACTTGAATAAATACATGTACCTGCTTCTTGAATGCAAGTCTTAAGTGCTCTCAGCTGGGTCTTGGAACTTGGAAACCTATAGGAAGATGCAGCAAACACCAACCACTTGAATAAATACCACTATAGCAGCAGCAACTTCTTCGATGTCTTTGAATTACAACGATTTGGACTTTACCCATGGGGAGCATTATATCGATCATTTGGGAGGACATTAGGGATTTCCATTGTCTTTGAATTACAACGATTTGGACTTTACCCATGGGGAGCATTATATCGATCATTTGGGAGGACATTAGGGATTTCCATAAAAAAAAGACGTACCCAGCTGAGAAGTAGAAGGAAAGCTGAACAGTTGATTTACAGGTAACTCTTGTCAACATTTTGATGGTGAGATATAGGGAGTTCCTTCAAATGTTTGGACAGCATGGATTTGAAGAAAGCTACCTGAAGCCATCTAGCGTCAGTGTCCGTTTACACTTCACCAATTCAATATTGGGTCCAGTTGGGAGTCAACTTATTATATGTCCAAATAAGGGCGAAACACGTATCTTGGACTGCTTAGTGATTTGGTCTGGTTTCGTTGTATAACTCATGTAGTGATTTAAAGGATAAAAAAAAGGAAAAATACATATATACATAGTTTAAAATCCTTAAAACAAATTGTTGGATGTGTTTTTGTTCCTGATAATCGTATTTACAAAAGAAAGGAAGTTGTTTGCCATTCCTATAATGGTACCACAAGGTCTCAATGGGTTAAATAATAAAACAATGAATAATAAATACTTGTGTGGAGCCGAAGAAGCCTATGTTATGTAAATTATGATATACATAGTTTAAAATCCTTAAAACAAATTGTTGGATGTGTTTTTGTTCCTGATAATCGTATTTACAAAAGAAAGGAAGTTGTTTGTCATTCCTATAATATAATGGTACCACAAGGTCTCAATGGGTTAAATAATAAAACAATGAATAATAAATACTTGTGTGGAGCCGAAGAAGCCTGTGTTATGTAAATTATGTAAAAATACAGAGCTAGTAAATAACGCACTACCGTGCGCCTAGATTAAGCAATCAAGGTCCAAACTACATTACCCATTCCTGAGCTAAGTGCATAGGCAAATCTGTGTTGCCAGTAGCTATGCCATCTGGGTGTAGACCACTAAAAGCGGATGAGAAGCTTCTCAGTAGTGCATTCATTAGTTTGGCAATCTGAAGGTATCGAGTTCAATCCCTGGCCAAAGTAGACGGTTAGTATGGATGTACTTCAACTGAACTATGTAGTAGTGGAGACGCCAAATCACCACTAGATGGTAGAAGCTTTTATTTGATGTCGGAGTCATGTAGATTTTCCGTCAGGACTGAGTGCAACTTGAAACCTATAAGTACTAAGAAGAACGTCGAAAGAGCTTAGTTAAAATCCAGTTTTCCGTTATCCAGAGGACCTTTAGGCTCTAGGCGGAGTGTGGCACTTACCGAGGCATCCATCAAAATTAGCTAAAGTTAACTAGTAAAGAGCCCTGAGTGATGATCGCTCGATTTAGATGAATTCCAGAATTTCCAGACCTGCCTCACAATGCACCGAATAGGTAATTCGTATGATAAATTACAACATTCACTCAACAATTTACAATTGAACAACCACCTCCCTTCCGTTCTATCAACTAATTCTACTACTGTGTCGGTGTCGGAAATCCAGAATGCTGCCCAGTAGGTGAAACCCTCTCCTATTGGAATAGGAGAAGTAAAACAATGTAGTTCTTTACGTGGACCGTCAATTTAGTGCAGGAAGTTCCATTGTAATAGGATAATATACCTAGGTGTATTAAGCGTTTCTTCAAAGTGGCTTGCATTACGTGCATGTTTGTTTCTGGAGAGATGATTTTTCAGTGAAAGATTTCAAGATTCATTATGTAAATCTGAAAGCGGAGTTAGAAATAGCTATACATGATGCACCTATCCTGGGTATTTAAATTTGAAACTAGAAATACAAATAGTACATATCCTGGAGGAAGCCAGACGTTCCAGTGCTTGAGTTCTGGAATAGTGTTTCCTCTCTAGAGAGCAAAACACGGGGACTGGTTCGTCCTTTCCTGAGAACAGGGGTTCAAAAGAGACCTCGATAGGTGACTTTGTACTTGTAGCCATCAATGTGTGAAGAATTTGAATACTTCCTTCTGTTACCTCAGACTATTTAATGATTTAACAAAATTTCACAACATGAGGCACTTGAATCTACTGTATCTACTGTACAACCATCTTCTAAGTTGTAAAATTTGAAGATCATTTGAGAAGTTTTAGCTCAGTCCCATTCTGTATGGTAAAGCAGCTACCTACCTGTTGTAACATGTTACATTTTACGACATAAATATCAGGTTTCCTACCTCAGCCGATCACTTAGCATGACAGAAATATTGACTCTAGTTCAAAAATCAACATTAACCTATTGGCACATCGATAAATCGAGATCAAAAATATTAATGTTCAATATTGGAAGGGAAAGACTCAAACAAAGAGAAGAACATGAAAATGTAGATAGAAATATAATACGTGATATTAATTTATGAAATAATGTACCTGCTTCTTGAATGCAAGTCTTAAGTGCTCTCAGCTGGGTCTTGGAACTTGGAAACCTATAGGAAGATGCAGCAAACACCAAACACTTGAATAAATACCAGCAGCAACTTCTTCGATGTCTTTGAATTACAACGATTTGGACTTTACCCATGGGGAGCATTATATCGATCATTTGGGAGGACATTAGGGATTTCCATAAAAAAAAGACGTACCCAGCTGAGAAGTAGAAGGAAAGCTGAACAGTTGATTTACAGGTAACTCTTGTCAACATTTTGATGGTGAGATATAGGGAGTTCCTTCAAATGTTTGGACAGCATGGATTTGAAGAAAGCTGCCTGGAGCCATCTAGCGTCAGTGTCCGTTTACACTTCACCAATTCAATATTGGGTCCAGTTGGGAGTCAACTTATTATGCCAGCTCCAGCATGATATGGGAGGCCTCCTAATGACCATCACAATCAGGGTCTGATACACCGAACAGTCGGTCTCCATAATTTACCATCTACCACTCTCCAGATCATATTTCACTCTTGAAACAAAGCCCTCGAAATCTCGTACCATGCCCCATCACAGAGCTGAAGATAATGAGGGTCCCTTTTTTGACAGAGGTTTAGGGTTGCTCAAGATTTATTTTCGAGGTTCTCGAGTTTGGAAGATCCCAACACCACCCGATCAGCCTCCAGCTGATTTACCACCCTCATAATTTACAACTGGTCTAATAGATTTGGAAGCTAATTAAATATCCAACCGAGGTTGCACTGTGGAGACCTTCTGATTTTACCAGAGGTTTTGTCGGATACCATAGATCCCGGACACCGGTTGGCATTATACATGAACCAAAACATTTGGGACGTAAGGACAACAGTTCCCGAAACATCTCCTTTGCAGTAAAAAAAAACATCTGTTTTCCAATTTGAGGTATAAAACCTGAGATAAATGCTGGATTGCTGTCTGTACGGGTCTACATGAGTACCTACCGACCTAAATATGTAGTCACATACCCTATGACAATCTGCGACAGCCAGACCTTTAACACTGTGGATAGTATGTCGCGTCGTTCGATGAGCACTTAAGATTACTCTATGCCATATACCATATCATTTTGGCACCAGCTTTCTTTTCATGGTATAGTATCGAAATTGTACTTCATCACTACTCTCTCCTTAATTTATTTGAATTGATTATGTTCGCGGATTTGGCGATTATGGTCGCGGTTTTGGCGATTTTGTTCGCGGATTTTGCGATTATGTTCGCGGATTTGGCAATTATGTTCGCGGTTTCGCGTCCCGAATCGACATTTTGGATATTTGGCAAGCCTATTAACATACATATAAAAAATATATTTTCACGAATCAAATATGTAATTTTATCAGGATTTTCCAAGGTTCAGGTTGGGTAATTTTTTTTTTTTTTTTTTTTTTTTTTTTTTTTTCATAATAACATCCACTATTCCACTATACTTATAGTAAGTTATAGTTGATACAGGGTGTGTAAGAATCCACTGTGCTGCGTTGATGTAATATCCATTGTAATTAGTTAATTACCTAGTTGATGTAGGTAATGAGTTAAGACTTCTTCTTAACGTGTTAAATGAACATCAGCGTTAGGCAGAAAAGAACCATCCATAAGGGGCATGGCCTTTATGATAATGGTTTTCTGCTTTACACTGGCTGTCGACTTTGGGGTGTTTCTTGTCTTCTCTCCTGCCTTTCATTTCTGGGGAGCATTCTCAAAAGGAAGTATACAGTTTTTCTGTACCAATTTTTTTTTTTTTTTTTTTTTTTTTTTTTTTTTTCATAATAACATCCACTATTCCACTATACATAGAGTTGATACAGGGTGTGTAAGAATCCACTGTGCTGAGTTGATGTAATATCCATTGTAATATTAATGTATGTAAATAAATAAATTAGTTAATTACCTAGTTGATGTAGGTAATGAGTTAAAACTTCTTCTTAATCTTAACGTGTTAAATGAACAGTGTTAGGCAGAAAAGAACCATCCATAAGGGACATTGCCTTTATGATAATGGTTTTCTGCTTTACACTGGCTGTCGACTTTGGGGTGTTTCTTGTCTTCTCTCCTGCCTTTCCTTTCTGGCAGCATTCTCAAAAGGAAGTATACAGTTTTTCTGTATACAGCCACCTTTCCAACATGACCCTGTTGAAGTGACCCTGTATCCAAAGACTTTCGAGCCACCCTATAGTTTGAACTGAAAGAGTTTCAGCTCTCCTTTATTTTTATTCGTGTTATAAAAGTGTAAAGTGTATAATTTAGGTTTCAAATCAAGTCAGAAATTTGAATAATAATTAAGTTCTAAACAATAGAAAAAAGCGTTTAGTTTCGAATAATAAATGAACTCTTGAAATGAGAACTAAAAAAACGCATGGACCATCAAGAAAAATACAGGGTGGGGTCACGTAACCGCGTGTTATAAAAGTGTAAAGTGTATAATTTAGGTTTCAAATCAAGTCAGAAATTTGAATAATAATTAAGTTCTAAACAATAGAAAAAAAGCGTTTAGTTTCGAATAATAAATGAACTCTTGAAATGAAAACTAAAAAAAACGCATGGACCATCAAGAAAAATACAGGGTGGGGTCACGTAACCAAAATCTAAAACATGACCAACCAAATATTGCCTTAGGACCCTATTTTATTTTTAGTTACGGTGGTAGTCCTACCATAATTAGGTACATGTCATAAATTATTATCAAAAGGGGGAGATCCGTGGAATAACACCAAATTTTGGACATCAGTTACGTAACCGAAATCTAAAACATGACCAACCAAATATTGCCTTAGGACCCTATTTTATTTTTAGTTACGGTGGTAGTCCTACCATAATTGGTACATGTCATAAAATATTATCAAAAGGGGGAGATCCGTGGAATAACGCCAAATTTTGGACATCAGTGCTTAACGCCCCAGGGTAATAGTAAAGGTATTTTGGGTATACGAGTATGTAGATAGATTACAAAATATTTTCCACCTGGACCGGGAATCGAACCGGCATTCTGGATTTGAAGTCAATGTATCAACCACTCGACCAGATTGGCTTGAAGTATTTCAACTGAACTTATACCATAGTATACCTTGACGTACGTAAAATACATACATACCTACCTATAGTTCTAGTTTATTGCTATCAGATAGGTTAGGTACAAAAATCAATGCAAAATGTCAAGTTTTCTAATTTTATATGGTCCAAATAAAGGTCCATGCCAAATTTGGTGCTTTCCTGACGAAATGCAGCTTTTTTGACGTTAGGCCACCGACTATTAACGTTCTATCTCCACCGGCCCCGCTCGGCTCCTGTTAGCGATCCAGGTAGAACACTTTGTTCTCTGAAAGACCAGACCTTTTCAAGTCTCATGATTCATAAGCTTTTGATTTTTCCTACGATTCGATCGTAGGTACGATAAATCGCTCAATTTCGCCCCGAACAGAAATCAGTAGAAACTAGAAACAATATCACAGTAGCTATTCTATAAGTCTACTCTACTCAATTTTATTCTATTCGAATCTTCTATTTCTACCTATTCTATTTTCCTGGTTCTATTCGATTCTTCTCGTTACAGCTATCTACTTTATAGTCTTTATAGGTAGTTTTTCATTGTTAGATCCTTAGATACCTACATGGATGCTGGGAAGTCCTCATTAAAAATCATCTGATCTACCACAGTACCAGCCATGGGTAAGGACTTGAACCAAACTGTTAAAAGTGTCTGATAAACGAGATCTAGGTACTCATTATGTTTAGAAAGAAACCAATCGAAATAGGTAGAAAGAAACCAATCAAAAGTCGAACGAAGCGTTTGAGAATTGACGTAAAACAAACGGACTAACAAACTAAATGCAAAATCAGAGAGTCAAAATTTACAACTCAGTTCTTTCGTTCAACCAGCCATCATCTTCGTTTACCAGGCGACCGAAAAGTTTCAAGGCAGGTTCCAGAAGACTGAGTTTCCTACGACATTAACAGTAGGTCAATAAATTTCCCGATATAATCACAATGCTCAGCCTATGGTTTAATAAAGTCAATGAATAGAGCTGTAGATAATCCGGGTGTACTTCCTCCAATAACAATGAAGCTTTGTGTTTCCAAAGTTTAGTTATCCCTGGCACTTTGAGCTTTTGGCAGATGCATAAAAATCGCTTGGAAATTGATCAAACCAGATTTTGTTGTTGTTTCTGTTCTTGTGAACCTAGGTGTTGATAGGGAATTGACGTCACTGTAATACTACTGAAGTCTTTAGTGACGGCCTGACAGGGTAACGAGGATGTCACCCTGAATTCAACAACAAGCTATCCACCTCCTCACAACGCACCTTCCTCAGTGGGGCCGGGAGAAAGTAGCAAAACGCGAATGACCAAATCGTCACCCATCCAGATATCAATCTCGCACAATGTTGTTTAACTTCAGTGATCCATCGGGAACTGGTGAATTCAACCTTCTATCTCCACCGGCCCGGCTCGGCTCCTGTTAGCGATCCAGGTAGAACACTTTGTTCTCTGAAAGACCAGACCTTTTCAAGTCTCATGATTCATAAGCTTATGATTTTCCCTACGATTCGATCGTAGGTACGATAAATCGCTCAATTTCGCCCCGAACAGAAATCAGTAGGAACTAGAAATAATATCACAGTACCTATTCTATAAGTTTACTCTAATCAATTCTATTCGAATCTTCTATTTCTATTCTATTTTCCTGATTCTATTCGATTCTTCTCGTTACACACTCTCGCTCTTGAATCAGCCTCGAACAAGGACCTCCGTACTCCAGATTGTCAGACCAGAATGATGACCTCTGAGATCTCAGCATACTCAGGTTACCGAATAGAGAGCGAGCGTAGAGCTGTGAACTTGTTGACTTCTTCAGTGAAGCTGGACCGAGGTTTAGAATCCTGCAAAAGTGACCCAGGATAAGCTCAGTTTATTAGGAGTCTCTGTGAGCATCGGTACTGTGTCAGGACAAGTTTTCCAATTACTCCCAGATGGACTTGAAAATGATCATGAAACTGGTCCAATGATACAAGAAGCCCAGTACTATAGGTTATCGCGAAAAAATAGAGAGGTAAACAAACCTGGCTAACGTACAGAAGAACTCAGGTGTCCGATGGTACCGGGTTCGAAACCTACTCAATTTTAGAAATTCCACCTTGGACGGACGAAAGGAAAGATTATTTTTTGGCGACCTCTCTATTAGAGAACGTTATCGATATAGGCACGGAAGAGGCTAGGTGAGTACAAATAATAGAGGTAGATAGGTTTAAACCGTTTCCAGTTTCCGATCAGAGTGCGGTAGAGGTCTTTGCAATGCATTCACCTTCTTACCTTGAGGCCGGCGTAGAGTTCACTGGAACACTGGCATCAATCAATAGATGTGTGGACTAACCTGCCGTACTTTGGACACGAGGACTCAGTGTGGGCGAGTGTGCCGAAATTTGGCACATTTTTAACTTTGGACTATTTGGGCTGATTATCTCTGGAATATTGCACAAAGTGCGGCCGAGTGGCTTACCCTTGGGACTCTTTTGGGTCTTAGATGTGTGTGAGGACTATTCTGGACCCGTCAGTCGATTATAATTTTGTGGGACAGTGACAGTGAAAATTCTCTTGTATCTTTACTGTCGTAAGATATTGCTACCACGTGACAAACCTACCTCTTCCCTGGAAAATTTCTTTATGCTTACCTTTGTGGCCGAGTGGTAAAGAGCACTGACTCTCAATGAGGAGGTGCGGGGTTTGATTCCTGGCCGGAGCGAAATTTTTGAGACCATAGTTTTCAATCCCGGATGATTTCTTCACAGAAGGACATAGGTACCTAACCTGAAATTGACATTTTTTTTTTTTTTTTTTTTTTTTAAGGAAAATCATAGAAGAAGACAAGTTTACAAAATTCCATACGTAAATTGGACTTTAAACTAACTTGTTTAACTTTGGACTTTGGAAGTTAAAACTTGAGATGGTAGATAATGAAAACTTCTTGCAGCTCAGAGGCCTAAAACTTTTCAACTTACTTTAAACTTTATCTTAAGAGAAGTTTCGAGGAACTATTTTACTTTGTTATCATAAGCTTTCAGATTTCGCTGACAGCAAAAAGCGTTACAAGTTTTTCTTCCAACTTTATTCTTAGCTGAATGCGAAAGGGGGGAGGGTTGGATTTGACATTTGAACTGAAACAGAGGTCTGAGTGTAAGGAGGGTGAGAGAGATGGAGAGAAGGTTATACCTAGAAGAGAAAAAAAAAAAAAAAACAGAGGGGGTCTGAGTGTAAGGAGGGTAAGGGAGATGGAGAGAAGGTTAAACCGAAAAAAAAAAAAAAAAAAAAAACAGAGTGAGACACAAGGAGGAGAGGGGGAGAGAGAAAAGAAAGAGAGGGGGAGACAAAAGGAGGAGAGGGGGACAGAGAGAAGAAAAAAGAGAGAGCGAGAGAGAAAAAACGAAGATATTCTGGACCAATGAAAAATGTTTCCCTCAATTTTCCAAATTCTTTGCAATCATTCTCTCAAGTAAAGTTACTATTGTGTTCATCAGTTATAGAGCAAGCTCTTTTCTAGCATATTCTCTAAAATTGTGGAGGCACCTTGAGATAGAGGTGAACCTAGGTGTTGATAGGGAATTGACGTCACTGTAATACTACTGAAGTCTTTAGTGACGGCCTGACAGGGTAACGAGGATGTCACCTGAATTCAACAACAAGCTATCCACCTCCTCACAACGCACCTTCCTCAGTGGGGCCAGGAGAAAGTAGCAAAACGCGAATGACCAAATCGTCACCCATCCAGATACCAATCTCGCACAATGTTGTTTTAACTTCAGTGATCCATCGGGAACTGGTGAAGAGAGCGAGCGTAGAGCTGTGAACTTGTTGACTTCTTCAGTGAAGCTGGACCGAGGTTTAGAATCCTGCAAAAGTGACCCAGGATAAGTTCAGTTTATTAGGAGTCTCTGTGAGCATCGGTACTGTGTCAGGACAAGTTTTCCAATTACTCCCAGAACGACTTGAAATCTTGAAAATGATCATGAAACTGGTCCAATGATATAAGAAGCCCAGTCCACGAAGGATTTTTAGCAATTTTCACTCCCTGCTTTGACATTGGCAAATTGTGGGTACTGTGTAGGTTATCGCGAAAAAATAGAGAGGTAAACAAACCTGGCTAACGTACAGAAGAACTCAGGTGTCCGATGGTACCGGGTTCGAAACCTACTCAATTTTAGAAATTCCACCTTGGACGGACGAAAGGAAAGATTATTTTTTGGCGACCTCTCTATTAGAGAACGTTATCGATATAGGCACGGAAGAGGCTAGGTGAGTACAAATAATAGAGGTAGATAGGTTTAAACCGTTTCCAGTTTCCGATCAGAGTGCGGTAGAGGTCTTTGCAATGCATTCACCTTCTTACCTTGAGGCCGGCGTAGAGTTCACTGGAACACTGGCATCAATCAATAGATGTGTGGACTAACCTGCCGTACTTTGGACACGAGGGCTCAGTGTGGGCGAGTGGCCGATCTTTAATACCTTTGGGTGCCGAAATTTGGCACATTTTTAAGTATTGGACTATTTGAGCTGATTATCTCTGGGATATTGCACAAAGTGCGGGCGAGTGGCTGACCCTTGGGACTCTTTTGGGTTTTAGATGATATTGGGTGATGGGCTCATATAAAAATTTGGTATACAAAATAAAATAAAACATACATAATTATGTACCTGGCAAATTTTATCAGAAACAGATAGGGAGCAGATAGGGTTCGTTCTCGGAAAAGAAAAACCTGTTAAGACCTTAGCAGTCAAAAGGCTACCTCTTTCTCTACTGCACTGATTTGGTCATTTTAATAAATCAAAGCCCCCATGCACCATGGCAGATATACTTGAAACAAACGCTAGATCCAGAGGCCTGATAAGTCTAAAACTTTACTACCTACTCAAGAAGAATCTCTGTGCACCCATGCACATTTCTCAAAGGGAGCTTAATTTCTAAATGCAGGCAAAGAAAAAAAAAGCTCAGAAAAGAAATTCTGTCGTAGATCAATTTTTTTCTTTAATCTCTGAATGTTCTCTTATCTTCTTTCCCTTCTTGCTTTTCTTCTTCTTCTTCCTCTTCTCCTTCTCCTTCTTGTTATTTTTATGGTAAATCTTTTCTCTTTCTTCGTTGAACTTTCCGGATAAAAGAATCTTTTGTGGTATTAGGTACGAGGATAACCAGTTTTATCTTGAGTATTCTAGAGGGTGTGCTCGTGTATGTAAAATTCACTCCGAAAAAAAAAGAAAAAAAAATCCCTGAAAAAAGGCTCGACTGGGTCCAATCTAATGAGAAAATTCCCTTTAGGTGTGTGTTGAACATTTTTGCCAAATTTCATCCAAGTCGGACAAACCGTTCGAGAGTTGTGCTAAAACAAACATATAGGTATGTAATGGAAGAACAAGTAAGGAAATCGTCGAGGTAAAACTTGGAACCTACTTCCCTCGGTCAATAAGAACACATTACGATCGAAAACCAAATAAAAGTAAATGATATTTTATTTTCGTCAGTACCTACCTATACGAGTATTAGGGGAAATTTAAATGTAATAATACCAACCCTCCCTTTCCCTACCCCACACTTTGTATATTTCCAATAGGAAAGACCAGAAATTAATTTCCTCAGGTAGGTGTAGGTGTCGGTAGCTATTTTTATTGTTTACCTAGTGCTCAAGACAAGACGAGACGCTTGCTTGGTAAACAGGCGGGCGCAGGTTCGATCCCGGCCGAGGCATGGAATTTTATCCTCAATTGTGTGAGAAATTGTATGTACTGAATAATAGAGCTAAACATATTATGTGCCTATGTACATATATTTTTTCCCCTATTGATTTTAATTTGTTTTACCAAGTGTTGTGATGTATACCCTTGAAAGTTCTAATTTTTTATATATTTTTATTTAATTTCACTTAAACTATTTAAACTTTAAACCTTTTCTCAATTTTTCCAATTTAAATACACGTTCAACCTTTCCAAATGTTTCAGTATTACCAGTATTATGTACTCAACTCAATAATATGAATAACATGGGCGTGAACTATAAGTACCGTATAACTGCAAGCGATATTACTGCTGATGATTTTGACAGTCACTTAAAAAGCTTGATATGTTTAACAGTTCTGATGGCCAATTACATGATTGCGGTTAACCCAAAGCTGTGTATATAACTTGCGAGAAAGTTGCTTCGGTCATATAGGCATTATACCTATGACGATTAACCTGTTGATAGCCAAAGAGGGAGCGTTTTTGGACTCTTGTCAAATTAAGAAAAAAATACATATTTCCTGTAGGAAAGAAAGAGTGGTAATAAAGTTTGACAGAGGGAACTGTAACAACCCGGTCTTACCATCCCGAAATTGAAGAGAAAAGGAAAACAGGATAGGAGAAAGCCAGCCGTTCTGAGATCGAATCTCATCACTCATCAGCCTTATATTTATTCTGTTTAAAATAAAATTCACCCCACGCCCGGGTTGGAATCCAACCTGCGACCTAGTGCTTTCAAGGGCAGACACTCTATTATCTAAACTAACAAGGCTGACAGAAGTGAGTAAGACTGAAAATTTTCAACACTAAAAAAATCACAGATCAACTTTGGTATTTCGATATCAGCTGACGTTTGTTATTCACTTACATACATAACTGACGGTGGTCCGGCTAATAATGACCACTTGGATCTTAACGGGTTAATAATAATAGGAACTCGGGATATGAACTGCGGTTTTTACATAAAACTTATAATGGGAGCGCACTTCTAGCATTATTCCGGTAATATATGGACATTAAGAACCCAATAATTATATCAGTACCAACATCCTTTTGAATTTTTAAATGAAATAATATCATCTACCCAGGTATACATTGAGCTGAGTTACATACTCTAAGTATGAACTGCGGTTTTTACATAAAACTTATAATGGGAGCGCACTTCTAGCATTATTCCGGTAATATATGGACATTAAGAACCCAATAATCATATCAGTACCAACATCCATTTGAACTTTTAAATGAAATAATATCATCTACCCAGGTATACATTGAGCTGAGTTACATACTTACAAGGTACATACATGTGTACTAAATTGTGTATGATTTTTTGAAGCTTTTATGGCAGGATTTTTACTTAGTGAGCTCTTCCACCCAACCGAACAGCGGCGGAAGTCTAGGCTTATTGGTTTTCTGGGTATATTGAAGGAATTTAGATGAGTGGATAAAGTATGCATTATACTCTAAGTAATCAAAGTATGTAATCTATGTATGCAGTAGGTACCTCTACTTAATCTGAGGAACACGCGCGAATCATGAAACGTGCAAATGAAAAATCGCATGCCAAGGGTGATGAACATGGGATTTGCAGATACTGTGTGGGAATGACACTCCTTGATTACAATGTTTCTGAGATCAAAGATAACTGTGTTGTTTAATTGTCTGACTGTGTCAATATTATTTTATTGCCAGCTCGTGTAGTTCCTATACCTATGAGGAAAAACTATGATCAACCTTATAAAAAAACTATGAGAAATCCTATGCTAGCCACTTACTCTCAGACCTCGTTTGAAGGTTTTTCG
The DNA here is from genome assembly GCF_000475195.1 of Diaphorina citri. NCBI lineage: Eukaryota > Metazoa > Arthropoda > Insecta > Hemiptera > Psyllidae > Diaphorina > Diaphorina citri. Next base: position 12,544 of record NW_007378445.1, on the reverse strand, counting down.
GCCACACACATTACGAGGGCTTTTGCGGCCTATTGTAAATGTTACAACAGAACACCCAAATAAGCACCATTCAATAGGATAAGGAAAGTCGTGTGATGTTCACACCAGATTTTTTAACCAAACCTAGATTTAGAAACTAGAGGAGCATTGTGTAGATAAGGTCCAAGTAGAGTTTTTTATTTATGATAAATGACATTTTAATAAGAACATGAGAGTTTGCTGTGAAACCAGTGGAGTAAGATAAATAGGGGAAAGTGTATTGAACAAAAATTAGTGGATATGTCGAATTTTCCAAAGATAAATGTTGTTTAATTGTCTGACTGTGTCAATATTATTTTATTGCCAGCTCGTGTAGTTCCTATACCTATGAGGAAAAACTATGATCAACCTAAAAAAAACTATGAGAAATCCTATGCTAGCCACTTACTCTCAGATCTCGTTTGAAGGTTTTTCGGCCACACACATTACGAGATTTACGAGGGCTTTTGCGGCCACACACTAGAATTTCAGATAAACAACTAGAACCTGATTTTCGGAACACACACCGTTTACAAACCACATCCAATCTTCTAATGCACCCAAATTCTCTCCAAGATCTGCCAGAAGATAAACAACGCCATTCATCTTCCATTGTTAGTTGAACGACCTTTTCCTCTTCCGCAAAGTCGGGGTTATGAGCTTCTTTTTTAAACGTTCATCCAATAAATTTTAAAATCATAATAAAAACTGGATACAGAGGGAGCACCAGAGTCATAACTACCCATAAAGTTACGTATGCCAGGAGGTAGGGTAATAAACTAGTGAAAATATTACCCAGAAATCATCTACCCCTCCTAGAATTTACGATCCTAGCTGCTATGTTGCGTTGTGTGGGGATTAAAAGCTCCTTGCTTATTTTACAATTTTTCATCACACTCCATTTGGCAACAAATGTAACTTTTACACTTTTTACTTTCATTATCTCCTCTCTATTATTTATTAGGAAACAACACTACCTACTTGTTATAATAGACTTGCAAAGTAATGAGAAATTACATAGATAGGTACTATCCGAATTTTACGTCAATAAGTAGCTGGGGCCCTACATAATCCATTATATGGAGACCCTAACAAGTCTAACAGAAGTGATTTTCAGCACATATACCTACCTATATTACCTACCGGGTTCGGTACCCAAACTCTATAGGTTAATTTTATTGTGTACATTGTACATACCTAATTGGCATATGCAAGGCAAGGGACTTCGGACTTAGTACGTTTAAGCCTCGAGCTCAATAGGTATGAACTTATACCTAAAGTATTCTCACTCTATGAATTCATTAAGTCCTATTTTCAAGAGTGCTAACGTAATAAAAAGTCGTGAAATGTTCACCAAAGATTTTTTCCCCTTCGATTCTTTGAAAAAGAGAGGGAGGATTGACTTGTAAATTTCCAGTTTTTCTTTCTTTCTCATTTTTTCGGGAGGACAAAAATTATGTGGAGTTGCAATTTCATTTGTGGAGCAAATGAGGCGAAACTGATTTTCTCATTTTTTGTCCGTGTCCATAGTGGTGGTCAATGGCGTAAACAACTTTGACAGATGACTTGGCCAAAGCATTTGGCTTTCTACGAAATGGTTTTCCTTTCTAGAAGGAAACATTTTCATAAATCGGATGTTTGGTGACCCGAAGTCCCAAATATTTTCCATCACGTTGGGTCACATCTACTTAAAACCGCATTAATTTAAAAAGCTTTTTAACTAAATGCGGTTATTTTCCAAGGAGCTTCGTTGGCGCCTTCCTTTCGCTCAAACCAAAGGCAAAATGGCTTATGGCCATGATGAGTGATTATGATTATTGCTGTATGCAACTGAATGCCTCTACCGGTTGTCTGTCAACACAGACGACACGTCATAATGCACGAGCAGTTATTACTCGAGACTCGAGCTAATTAAATTACCTACAGCAACCTTGAAGCTTGCTGGAGCCTTTTTCAGCTCCCAGCTATTTCGACAATGAGATGATGGTTTTTGAACAAGATTAATTATTATCATTGTCAGTCGAGTTTGTAGAGCCTTGTGATTAGCCGTAACGGAAATCAGTGCTGGATTGTTAAGGTGGTGGACTTGAAAGCAATAAATAAAGAAGGAAGTACATGTAATTAATCAAAAAACAGTGATCGATTTTTGACTTTATCTCTTGAAAAGAGTCAGAGGTTCTTGAAAACTTACGGTAGGTACTTCCGACTCACTCAAATGACATCTCTGGATTCCTTGGCCGTATCATCCGTAATACATGCGTAACCTGGATAACACTAAGAGGTCTTTACCGTCTTTAGTTTATTCGTCTCTTCGGAACGGCGTGGCGCAGCGAGTGGCTCAGTGCAAAACTTTACTTGGATGACCGACCTTGGATATTTCCCAACCCGAATCACAGGGACACCTCCAATGCTACACCACTGTTCAAGTGTTGTCAGACAACATACACCTGATAGTGTACCAGTTGATTAGGATACGATCATCAATATCCAACATACAAGAATCATGACGATTCATCATCAGCTTTCATGACAAGAAGACAAGAACCTGTGCTCGATACTACATCGGACCATCGCTGTTATTATGGTTGAGGTAACTGAAGATTGTGCTTTCTGTCAGAACAAATATGCCTCCTAACAATGTTTTGTCTTCTAATATCTTCTATAAGGTCTTTACTTACGTCGACCATAGGTTGTATAGAACTATAAATAAAATAAAAGGAATTTCGGAAATATCATCAGAGAAATGGAGAAAAGATTGCCAGAGATAATGTCCTAGGTAACACGTAATGTATACCGACAAACTGTCAAAGTTTTGCTGTCTGCAAACGGGAAATTAGTTCTTTTGAGATAGGAGAAAAAAAAAAAACATAAAAATAAGAAGAAAATATTTGGTGAAATATTATTCTTTCATTTCAAACATGTCCGTTTCATGACTCTCCGGTTTCCGTTAAAGCTATCATCTCCTTCTCCTCCCACACATTTTGTTCACCTCCATTTCCATCTTTACCCCTTTCTCTTTCTCCACCTCCTCACCATTCTCCTTCTAATTCTATACCTCTCCTTCTCTTCTTTCTCTTCCTTCCCCTAGTCCTATTCCTTCTCTTTCTCCTTCTCCTCCACCTTTCCTTCTCTTTTTCATCATCCTACTCCTTGTCCTAATACTCTTTTTTCTCCACCTCCTCACCATTCTCCTTCTAATTCTATACCTCTCCTTCTCTTCTTTCTCTTCCTTCCCCTAGTCCTATTCCTTCTCTTTCTTCTTCTCCTCCTCCTCCTCCTCCTCCTATTATTACTATCATACTTTTTTCCTTCAGTTTTATGTTTTAGTTTTCCCGAGTTTCCTTTCAATTTTCTTTTCCGCTCTTGTTAGAAATACTTTCCTTCAGTGCACTGAATTTTTTCTCGTTTTCGCCATCCTTCATCTTCATACCATCATTTCCCTTTTATCATATTTCCTCTCTGCTTTTTTCTTCTTCTTTTTTTGTTCGCCTGAATTTTCTATTGTTGGAACGTCGTTGGTAGGTATTGAGAAAGAAATCTGCTTATTTGCTTAGAGGGCATCATATTTCATAACTTCAAATACTTTCAGGACGGGAGTGAATATTTCAACTTGATTTTTCTCCATTCTTTCCCTGTTGTTGGATTAAATTTATGATATTTACAGGTTCATACTTTCGACTCCTTCAACCTGAAATTTCGCCATTGTTAAAAGTTTTCTGCCAATGTCAGGAAAATGCGGGTATCTCTGCAGGCAATGTCATGAACAAGCTATAAATCATTCATTTCAAACCCATCCTCTACTTTCGACTCCTTCAACCTGAAATTTCGCCATTGTTAAAAGTTTTCTGCCAATGTCAGGAAAATGCGGGTATCTCTGCAGGCAATGCAATGAACAAGCTATAAATCATTCATTTCAAACCCATCCTCTTTTGCAAAGAGCAAGTGAACAATATTTGCAATCAGAATATTAGCAAGGGGTTTTGACCAGTTTATAATAATAATAATTTTCGAGAGCAAATAATCTCTAGAGATTTCAATTAATGAATTATGCTATTGAGGAGGGTCAATATTGAGTAACAAACCCTCAACATCATTTTGAGGGAGTGTAAGTTATGATTATGAATTTAGAAAGGATATTAAAACTCAGTTTTCTACTCACATGTCTTATTTTGTCATGATACCACAGGAAGTTCTGAAATTAGGATTTTGTTTCTTGTACCGTTTTCCCTGTAAAGATCTCCTCTTGAAGACTATGTAAGTGATTCCTAGATCCCTGCTGTATTTTGTGCTTTACTTTGAACTTTTTTATTCCGTTTGAACAATGTCCTACCTCCCTATTTCGTTCAATTTTACGGTTGCCATGGCAACGCAGTAACAACTGTTCAGTCCTCCCGGCCGCTGAGATCCTCTTCAGTTCCCGAGTCCATTTCTCTTCTCTCAATTATTATATTTTACCATCAGTGTTTCTACCATTCATAAGTATGATGTCTACCTCTACCTCCTATTCTACCGTTACCGCAGCTTCCCCTTCTACCTCCTCTGTGAAAACCGACCATGTGAAGCTACCCAGTACTCCTTCCTCAAACCCTAGCTCTTCCCAGCCTTCTGAACCACTAGTACTATCCAAGAAGTGTGCCATTGTCTTCCCCAATGTTGACTCCATCCATGTTGACAAATACTTCGTCGCTGTCGGCGAAATCATCGGGTTCAAGAATATCATCTTCGGTGGAAAGAGTGGCCAGCGGATGGTGATGCATCTGGCTAACGAAGATCTTGTGGACACCTTTGTCAATACCCAAGACCATGTGATGATTAATGGGGAACTCCTCCCTGTAAAGAAACTAGTGAACCCTGGATTCAAGGTTATATTCAACCATGTTAACCCCAGTGTACCTAATGAATTACTCTTGCAGGAAATCTCAAAGTATGCACAACCAATCTCCCCCATCACGTACATCAGTACTGGTCTTCGTGATGAGAGACTGCGACACATCTTCTCCTATAAACGTCAAGTTTATGTCAATAATAAGGATGCCATACCCAATTCAATCCAAATCTCGCATGGATCTGAACTGAATACTATCTATCTGAACATGGACAACTCCAAGTGCTACTCCTGTGGAATGGAAGGACATTCCATCAAAAACTGTCCCTCTAAAGACTCTGTCCGTCAACCAGCACAAGACAGGATGATCAAAAATATGAACGAACTGGCTGCTGCTACTCATTCCCCGTCCTTGTCGCCTGACAATGTTTCAAGTCAACCCCACTCTTCCAAAGCAGAAGTGATCAATATGTTTGCTCCGTCTTTCTTCCCAGCACTGGAAAAAAAGACTATTCCAGAAGTCCCCGTAGTGGAAGAACACGAAGGAAAAATCAGTCACCAAAATGCTCCTGATCCCAGCGATGACTTAACCTTTTTTTGTTTTTTTTTTTTTTTTTTTTTTTTTTTTTTTTTTTTTTTTTTTTTAAGAGGTTTGACAGAGGGAACTTTAACTGCTATGGTCTTATCGTCCCGAAATCGAGGAGAGAAGGAAGACAGGATAGGAGAAAGCCAGCCGTTTCCGAGAACGAACATTATCCCATCAGGATAAAATCCGCCCCGGGCGGGAATCGAACCCGCGGCCTAGCGCTTACAAGGCAGACGCACTACCAACTAAGCTAACTAGGCTGGCTTTTCTTTCTTTTTCTTTGAACTTTTGAGATAACACACAATGAAATAGCACGAGGAGGAACTCATCCTGATTACCCTTAATATTTATCATTCTATGTGCTTAAGTTTCAAGTTCGTATGTAGGTGGAATTGTCCACATGTCTTTGGGACCTACAGTCCAACACAGTCTTGACAATAGTTTTTGGAAAAAAAAGTCCATGCAGTTGCCCCAATTCTTCAACCTCTACAATCACGATAGGTAAAATAATTTATTTCTATTAGAATTATTTTAGTCCCCATAGGTACCTATTTATGAACTAATTTATGTATGTTTATGTAGCCTATTAAGGTATTACCATATTACCATACCATAGCAATATCTATTTGCCTTCGCATCAACATTCTCGAAATTCAAATAAAAGAAGTCATAAATTTTCAACGCTCCAGTAACAATGTATTCTCCATTCCACAATGAAATTGCTTCCTTTCTCTGAAATTTGAATTAAAAAATTGACAGGGGACCCCTTTTGTTTCTCACTCCCTAAAATAACAAAATTACGTATATTTTCTTACGTAAAGAGAACAAGAGTAACAAATTACATTTTCATATGTAAAAGAGCAGACGAATAAAACAGCACGTAGAAACATACACAATGTTTTGTAAAAAGAGGACTAAATCTATATGTGGACAATTGGACATGATTCCCTCATTCAGTTCTTACAGGATGTGAATCAGGATACAACCATCCTCCCAAGAAGTGAAAGAACTACATGAGGTTAATGCTAGTCAACTAAAGAATATCATCTAATATGCTAACAGCTTACACAGTTACTATTTTTTTGTTTTAAATACTTAGAGAGAAAAGAAACACAAACAGTAAAAAAAAGACCAATGAACAGTTTAAAATCTTAAATATTGAAAGTTTTTTTATGGACTGTAGGATTGTAACATATCACATCACCAAGTCCTGGTGGCTTGCTTGTAAAGGTCTCTGTTTCCTAATCCAAGGGTCTCGGGTTCAATCCCCAGCTATGTCCAAAACTGATGAGTCCAAATAAGGGCGAAACACGTATCTTGGACTGCTTAGTGATTTGGTCTGGTTTCGTTGTATAACTCATGTAGTGATTTAAAGGATAAAAAAAAGGAAAAATACATATATACATAGTTTAAAATCCTTAAAACAAATTGTTGGATGTGTTTTTGTTCCTGATAATCGTATTTACAAAAGAAAGGAAGTTGTTTGTCATTCCTATAATATAATGGTACCACAAGGTCTCAATGGGTTAAATAATAAAACAATGAATAATAAATACTTGTGTGGAGCCGAAGAAGCCT